>NW_015168714.1:299650-342929 GCF_001447785.1 Gekko japonicus
CAGCAGGATAATGCCACAGGGAATTCATTTAAGAAGAAAGAAGCATTTAGCTCTGGAAGGAAAATTGGCTTTATTTTACCTATCGAGAACTATTAATATTAAGCTGCTCTGAAGGGAGATGGGAAAATAATTGTAAAATGAGATGCCGCTGTTCTTAGAAATTTATGTTTAAATTGTTTAAACTATTTAGCAATTCTTCTTGGAAACTCTCTGCATAGTCAATGTTGATGGTTTGTTTTTGTAATTAAGGATGATGATATACCACTCACAATGTTATGAAAAGGAATTTTTACGGCTAAGCTAAGACTTTATGAGCGATGTAATAACCTCCAATTCTTGGGTTTTTAGTGGGTTTTCCTTTCTTTTTCCATAGTTTGTAGATCCCTTCCCTTATTTTGTTGTAGTTTTTAGAAAATGCAAATTAAAAAATCCCCTACGGGGGGCCAAAAAAAGGTCCCCTCACTGTAAAATCAACGCTCAGGCCAAACCACTGGACCTAGAGACACCAAATTTGGGGAGAGCACTCCTATCGTGGCGTAGGTGCTCGCTAAGAAGAAATTCGACCCCTAAGTGGGTCAAAAGGGGGGAAATGTGCTCCCCCCATTGATTCCTATGTGGCTCCCAGGCTGCTGCCTCTCTTCACCCCCCACTCTCTGATTGGTCAGCTGCAGAGCTCAGTGTTCTGAGGTAAAAAAAACCCAACAGTTACAGGGGACTGCAGAGAGCTAATGACAGTTGAGGAAATCAGGGGTGGCCAAGAACCACTTGTGAGGTGAAGCAAAGCTGCTGGCCCAGCCTCTCTGATGGCTTCCAACACACTCCCCCCCCTACACCTAACAGACAGTTGTCTGTCAGGTGCAGCCCCACCTCCATAGTGGCTTCTAATACTCCTCCCCCTCCTACACTGGACAGGCAGCTGCCTGTCAGGTGTAGGAGAGGAGGTGGAATGGCTTCCAACACACTCTCCCCACCTCCTATACCTAACAGGCAATTGTCTGTCAGGTGCAGCAGCAGTTGCAGGGTGCTTAAAGCCACGAGGGAGCCTGCCCCAGCAGTAACGCCTTAGTGATCCTGCCAGCCGTGCCTCCACAGTGGCTTCTAATACTCCTCGCCTTCCCCCTCCTACACTGGACAGGCAGTTGCCTGTCAGGTATAGGAGAGGAGGTGGGATGGCTTCCAACAGACTCCCCCCACCTCCTACACCTAACAGGTGGTTGTCTGTCAGGTGCAACAGCGGTTGCAGGGTGCTTAAAGCCACGAGGGAGCCTGCCCCAGCAGTAATGCTTTAGTGATCCTGCCAGCCCTGCCTCCAAAGTGGCATCTAATACTCCTCCCCCCTCCCCATCCTATACTGGACAGGCAGCTGCCTGTCAGGTGTAAGAGAGGAGGTGGGATGCTTGCAGCCGCTGGGGAGGTTTGCTCAGCAGGATTTCATTATCACTGCTGCTGGCCCAGCCTCCCCGATGCCTTTAAATACAATCCCCCCCAACACCACAGGCCGCTGTCTGTCAGGTGTAGGAGCAGGTCCAGGGTATGAATGTTTATGGGAGATAGTAAAAGACATTTCTAGGAACCATTTCAATGCGTGCCTCCCTCATGAACCTGAAGAAATGTCCACCACATCACCACTCCCTCACACCAACTACCCCTCCCACCTCTCACTGCCCCCAAGAAAGCTCCTGGCAAATGTCGAGCCACTAAAAGGAGGAGGCAACTTAGGAATGCGGCAAAGACATTTGCACACAGTACACCTGCAGTGCACTGAGTTGCAGAGGCCAAGTACCAGCAAGATCACCCTGAGGTGCTCAGAACAACACAGTCTCCATATGAGCAAAACAATCCAGAAACACAAGTAGAGAGGCCATCACTTTCGTAGAACGTGGCAGGAGTTGACTTAACAGATAACTATTCCTTAAATGGACAGTTCTATGTGGCCTGCTCCAGAGTGAGCACATTAAGCAGCCTGGTGATCCTAGCACCTGAGGGCAGAGAACCACCAATGTGGTCTAGAGAGAGGTCCTTCAGTAGAGAGACAAAAAAGTACATATGTCTCACTTCATTTCTTACACTACAATCTTTCACCTCAAGAGCTGGTTGACACCTATCAGAATGTCCTGCTGAGGGGTGTCTACAGAGCACAATTAACACCAGAGCTTCCAAAAGGTTAAGCGGGCTAAAAGCCCAAGAGATTTAAAATATTACCAAATAAAGTTATAATACATAAAATACAATAAAACTAAATTTAGTTTGAAAATGTTCAAAATAATCTCCTAGTAGCTTAAAGAAGGATAATCTACCTGAAACTTAAAACTCTACCGATTAAAAATGTTTCTGCAATTTTTAAAAGCTGCAGAAAACAGCATGAGTGACATTCCTACCACTAAGTGGCAGGAGATTTAAGAGATGATCATCATAGGAACAATTTGAAAAAGTGACAATAAAAGGGGTAATCAGAGAAGCTTATTGTAAACCCCACAAAAAAGCAATGAAAAGAAAGACTGTATAATGGTTTCTGGCAACTGAATCTCAGAGGGGAAGAGCCTCTGAGTGTGTGAAGTACGATACAATCTACCATACAGCTCAGCAGCGGGTACATATTAAAATGTGTTAGAAAAAAAGAGAAGTGATAAACAGGAACTGTAGGAAAATGCAAGCAATTCCTGCCAACAAAAGGGACTGAAGAGACAAAGCTAGTTTCTCACAGGAGAAGTTGCCAATCCAATAATTCAAAATGGCTTGTCACTAAAATACAGCCTTCTTTAAGCCTAGTCTCTGGAAAATAAAGTAACAAAACCCAAATCATTTTTTTAATATACACTACCAAGCTGCAAGAAGTCACAAAAGTATCAGATTGAAGCCATTTCAAAAGAGTAAGAAGAGATTTAGACAAAGGAAAACCTAAATTTCAAGGTAACAGACCAAGCAAAAGTTGCCAGTTGATTCACGTGCGGCTTCTTATTTATTTACTATCTTTACTGTTTTTGCAACCGGAGTCATAAACAGCAATAGCTTCATCAACGTTTTACCTAGAGCTTCACATCTGGACATACCAAAAAAATATGAGGAAGAGATGACTAAATTGATTAAATACTGGTTTAAATGCCTGAATCCATATAGGTACCCCATACAAAAGCTAATTCATGATTTTCCCTGAATAAATTTGCAACACCAAAGGGATACTTTGCCCATTGAGTGGGTACTACAATCTCCAGTGACCAAATTAACTCTAATACTTCTCAACATCTATTGATGATGGGGGTGCTAAGAAAAAGAAACATGGAATGACAAACTTATACAGTTAAATGTGTTCCAAATTGCTTATATAGTTAAATGTGTTCCAAATAGCTCCAAATAATGTCCATCAAAAGGCCATGTCAATGAGTGCAAAAATTTTGATTTTGAAAAAAACAACATAACTTTATTTCTAATCGTTGATATGAAGAGAATCAGTTTTACAGTATTTACAGATTTACAGTAACAAGGCAAAAATTGAAGCACAGCAAATGCCCTTTACTGAAAACGAGAGCAAAATAGCATTGGGTTAACGCCTACAACTTCCACCACTCCACATGGACAGTCAGTTTCCTTAATTTTCTCCTTAGTAAGACAGTCAATAACCTTAATCTAAGCAGTTCTTTCAAGTAAATTTCTGACAGAATCAACATAGTGAAACATCACAGGACAAGAAATCCCACTTGAAACCTCTACTTTTGCAATCTGCATTTCCCCAGAAATTATTAATTATTAAAAATGCATGGTTTTAAATAAAACCACAATACACAAAAGAGTTTGGCAAGTACCAGTCTGAGAAGAATGAGAGGCCTGTAGGCCTCATGGAAACCTTTCATCCACAAAAGTCCTGAGGCCTTTGTGTAAATTTTCCTATAGGCCTAAAGTTCCCATGCACCCTCCAAGCCTTATGATAGGGCAGGGGGGAAATGGAGGGAAAGCAGAAGCCAATCACTGGTGTGGAGTTAGAATATGGACAGAAAGCATACAAGGATCTGTGCAGGGTGGGAGGGTGTTCATTCCCTGAAGCTGAGCAGTAGTGAAGATGTCTTTGGAGGGAGTGGATCCTTTGCCCCACAGTGGGATGAGTCTGGCCTACTGGATCAGGTATTGAAATAGAAACAGGAACTTACTAAGGCAGTCACATTAGAGAATTTTGTTGTTTTCCAGCCAGCTTCTATTCTGTGTGAGTTTTGTCCTGCGTAGTTGTAGTGTCCCTGTATTAATTTTGCCTCATTTTTATAACTGTTCTTTTGTTTCCATAAGTGTTACAGTCAGGCATGCCCTGACTGAAAAAGGAGTTTTCGGGGGGGGGGGCAGGTAGGGAAGGTGGTCTGGGCTCCCTCCAGTAAAGCTCAAGAACCAGAGTGATGGCAGTCAGTTAAATGCCTTGCCTGCTCCAGGGCTGAAAGGAGCAGAAGGAAAGGAGGGGTGTGTGGGAAGGGAGAGATCCCCAAAAGGGGCACCCCTTGTGTGGCAAAACCTACACAGCCTTTCCCCTTCGATGACAAGCCAGCAATCTGAATTGCCACTAACAAATTAAGACAGTTTGAAGATAGTGTGAAAACCGCCTGACACTTGAGAAATCCTATTTACCCCTACTCTCCTTAAAACATAGTTGCATACAATCAAAACTAGCTTCCCTCCTACCTTAACCTGCCTTGTGAAGCATGGGCCAAGCTAAAGACCACAATTGTTTCAGTGATGGCAATCCTATTTGCAATGTCTTCAACCTGTATTCATGAAAAATTCTGGATCAGTTATGGCTTTTGATTCCCAAGAAACTGATGTAAAGTACATTTAAAAGTTTTTAATGAACAAGATGTACTCTTGCAAACTGAAGAATTTTTAGTTCAATAATTGCAATGGAATACCCACCCTATACTGCCAGTAACTGGAAACATGATCTATAAAGGTTAATCTATAGCCAGCCATTTTAACTTGAAAAGTGTGGATATTTTTTAAAGTTGGCTCTATTGAACTTTGAAGCTCTGTTGTTCTTTTGAAAGTTGATCATTACATAGTTCTTAAAAAACTGAAACGAATACACATGTAGCACACCCATAGCGGAAACCTTTAGTTCTCATGGTCTGTTATTTAGCCATGTTATCATTATGTCTAACAGTATCAAAGTAATGTCAGTAATACTTAACCTAAATACTATGAATGTCTCACAGACTGTGGTTGAATTAAGGGCAGCCATTAGAATTACACACACATCTGGAATGAAGCTAAATGTATTTATTTTTATGTAGTAAGGTTTATTACAATTTTGTCTAGACAATGATGCCAAAAAAGATTTTGGTCACAGTTTGGGGACAATTTTCCTAATGATATGTGGGCAACAGCCCATGTCTTCCTCACATCCTTTCATTTGGCAAGGTATGATGTAAAGAACAAATGTAACTTTCCCAACCTCCTATATGATTAAGAGCAACAGTATTTCCAGGCCTATAGATAAACTATGGCAACTGTTTAGACTGAGTCTCCCACACAGAGTGCTTATAAAGTTATTACCAACCTCCTTCAAAATGCCACCCAAAAATGTTTTATGGTTTATTCAAGTTACTGGTACTCTTTGATAACCTTAATATACATCTAAGCTAAACAGCCTGCAGCAATGACAGAGTGAACAGACCAAACCTACAACTGTAGTTCTGAAGTATAGAGAGTAAGGATGTGCAAAGAAAAAATATTCAGTATTATTCAGATTCGGGATTCTCTGATTTGAATATATTCGGTATAACCCAATATTCCAAAATACCAAGATCAGTATGGATACCCTATTCGAGAAATATTTGGGATTCCTGAATATATTCAGCTCCATTATACCAAATGGGGCAATTGGAGTCAATGGCAAATCTCTCCTAGGGTATATTCAGGGGCCTGGATGGGAGGGGGTTTGAGCTGGAGGCACCAAATTTGCAGTGTAGCTGCCAGAGCATCTCTCCAAAAGAACCCTGAAGAGGGTCCAATTCTAGGGGCACCCAAAGTGGGTAGTTGCAGAAATCCCACCCCTCAGTTTGTGCTTTAGAGATTCTCACATTTGACCTTAGTCCTGTAGGTTTCTTGGCACTGTCATATTATAGCACTGGATTGTGCTGATGGGCACTGTTGTGCTGCTTTTGCTGTCCTTGCAACCCCCCTCCCCCTTGCTTGCACTGTGGTTCTGTGGCTGTGCATGACATCAGACTTGTGGGGCTGGCTTTTGCCACAATGGCACAGGGTGCTGCCATTGGACACTAGTAGGTTGGCACTGGTTGGGTTCTGCTGCTGGCCACTAACAGTGCACTGTTTCTGCTATCCTTACAAAAATGCCACCCCTCAGTTTGCATTTCAGAGATTCGCACATTTGATCTTAGTCCTGTTGGTTTCTTGGCAGAGCCACAGTGGCACTGGTTCTGTAAGGTACACTGCACTGGTTCTGCTGCTGGCCTAGCAAACAATACCCCCCCCCCCAAAAAAAATGTCACTTTCGACTGTAGAGATACTTTGGGAGAATCTCTTCTCTGCTGGACTTTTGCTATTTTCCCCACCATTGGAAACAATGGTGGGATGGGGGCACCCTTTTTGGGTGCCCCTAGAATTGGACCCCCTGGTCCAATCGTTTTGAGACTTGGGGGTTCTTTTGGGGAGAGGCTCCAGCAGCTACATTGCAAATTCGGTGCCTCCACCTCAAACCACTTCCCCCTCCAGGCCCCTGAATTTACCCTAGGAGGGATTTGCCACTGACAACAATGGCCCCATAGGGTATAATGGAGCCAAATATATTTGGGAATTGGATTCTCTAATTCAGCTGCGAAATACACATCGGAGAATCGTATTTGATTGTATATATGCCCAAATAATGCTGATGAGGCATTTGGGTATATATTCGGCTTGGCTTCTGCTGAATGCACACCCCTAACAGAGAGTCGTATCATTGGGTTCTGGGACAGTTGGAAATAGAGTGCTATTCTGAAGCAGTGACTATCCTTACAAAGCATAAAGAAAGTTTCGTTTTCAACAACTCTTGCGTAAAAGCTAGACTGTTTTGGACAGTGGTCAGTGAAAAGATATGAAGCTGAATACTCTTAGAACTCCAAGAGACATATGTGAAATGACAGCATCTACTGCAGATGCCTGTGATCAATTTTACTACCACTTTTTACACTTGAACACCATCTGCTCATACGTCAATTTATATTGCACATTAAATTACATTATATCATTTATTTTCACACATTTTCACACATTCTTTACAAGAAGAGAAAATCTGGATCAATACGTAATTTATAAAGAATATTTATACCCCGCTATTCCACAAATAAATTGTTCAAAGCAATTTCTATCAATAAAACCATGAAATAAACTAAGAGTCCACCAAAAGATTAAGAATGAAAGAGCAATCTATTAAGAAATACTATAATGCAAGCACATAAGTTGATGCCTAGATGTTGTGGTCAAGTGACTAACGTGGAACAAGCTGATGCTGAATTCAGACACTGGAAAGGCTGGTTGGAAGGGCTGATAGTTAAGGAAAGATGTGTGGCCACTTTGGGTGGTGTGATATTCTACTGGCAGGTACACTTCTAGGTTCAGCTGATCTATGCTACTGTAAAATTAAGGCTCGATTACTGGAAAGCACTTTATGTGGGGATGACTTTAAAATGACCTCACAAATGTCAGTTAATTCAGAATACAATGACTTGTCTTTAGACAAAAACAAATTGTCTTTTTCATTTAGAAAATGCATATGTTGCTTCTCCAGCAACCTGCCTGAGGTAAAATACAATGATAGCTAATTCTTAACATGGCCCAAAAATATGGATTAAAAAAATTCATATCATACAGCCACGTTCAGATGGTGATTTCTCATTGCAAATATAGAGGAACTGCCAGTTTTGCAGAAAAATTCTAAGCATCTTCTTAAAATTGAAGGATTTACAAAAAATACCTGACGTGGGCAAGCATTTTCTGTTACATGCACAGATAAGGTAAAGGAAATGATTCTCAGGAAACTATGATAGCTGGAGAAAGGGACTATGATGTTGGGAAAAAGGAGGTGGATTGTTGGTGTCATTGCAGCCCAGCAGAAAAGAAACTAGACAGGCAAAAACACAGTGGCAGTGTTCAGAAAGTAGAGGAGACAGTGTGGCGTTATCCTTTCAAGGGCTGCCATCCCCCAGGTGGGAGCGGGGGATCCCCCAATTTCATGGACCCCTGCCCACTGCCAGCCAGCTTGCCAGTGAGGGGAAGCCCTGCCCTCAACAGCCACGACCTGGCGTATGCACGACCTGGCGTCCCCAACATGATGACATCATGTGGAAATGACATCATCATTCCGGGGATGTCGTGTGGTGACATTCTGGTATTTGGGGCAAAACTCTATGGTTACCATAGTTTTGCCCAAAATACCAGAGCATCGTCACGTGACATACCCAGCATGATGATGTTGTTTCCTCATGATGTCATTGCATCAGGGACGCTGCGCATGGTGACATTGCCCCGTTCCCACACTCCTGGAGAGCTCCTTCCCCACAAGAGCTTAGGACTTCGGTAACCCTAATCTTTTCTTCCACAGCCACCAGCCAAGTGGCGGTGGCTGGGAAGAGGGGGAGAGGGAGGAGGTGGTCCAGCTTTTTTCTTTCCTTTCCTTAGTCCCTGCCTCTGTGCAGGAGTGCAGGTTGCAGTGGCTGAGAGGCAGCAGCTGAGGCACTTCCTCCCTGCTTCCTTCCCCACCTACTGCCCCAACTTCTGCTGAAAAGACAGAAGGCAGGCAAGAAGAAGTGGCTATGAAAAATAGAAGCAGAGGCAATGCACCACTACAACATGCTGATGGGCTCCCACTTGTAAACCCATTAAAAAATTAACAAACCAGCCATAAAACCCAGGAAAGGCAGAGAAATGTAACATTCACTTTCCATACTCAGTGTGTTCCTGGTGCTGTAGACCCCACAAACATGAAGGACACCTCTCCCTTTACGAACCTGTGCACCAACATCATTTGTTACACTAGATTCTTCTCACAGTTCCCTCCCACAGAGGCCCAGATACTCTGGGATAGGCTACCAGGAGCCAACAGCCCTCTCTTCCACTTACTTTAGAAGATGGCAAGGAGAGCTTTCTGCTTATTTTTATTGTAGTTTCTGTGGACTGTAAATACAGTTTTAGGCTTTAATTGTTGTTTTGAATAGGGGAGGGGTTACTTTTTAGTGCATGTTTTACATATACCTTATATACTATCTAGGGCCCACACTCTGGGGAAAGACAGTGTCTTTATATTTAATAAACAGAGAACAATTAAATCAGCATCCATTTAACCAAAGGCAGAAGGAAGAATCACAATGAAAGTTCAAACAGGCAAATACAAAACAAAGAAAATCAAAAGCCAGACAAAAATGGCATTTAAGTGCCATGCAAAATAGTTTGTAACAGCAAAGATACAAGGTGAACCTCTTGTGGAAAAGTATTTCAGGGAAAGTGCCCCAACCAGAAAGGCACTGTGTGTCTAATTACCATCCACTTCATCTCTATTGCTAGCAGTACCAAGACCGGCCTGACCTGGATATCCCAATCTCATCAGATCTTTGAAGCTAAGCAGGGTCAGCCTTGGCTAGTATTTGGAAGGGTTACCGCCAAGGAATATCAGGGTTGTGATGCAGAGGCAGGCAATGGCAAAACCACCAGTCTCTTGCCTTAAAAACAAGTCTAGCTCACCACCTAGTGGTGCATAACACTAAAGAGCTAGAACTTCTGGCTGCCAGACAATCTTAGGATCTCCTGGCTATTCTACACACAATGCCATACAATTATTATCATTATTAGTAGTAGTAGCAGTACCAAGACCTCTGATGCCAACCTTTAAGAATGGGCAGGTTCACATGGGAAGAGATACACATTTAGATATGCTGAGATTAGAGAGCTGAGGGCTTCAGAGACAAAACCTGGTACTTTTACCCCAAACAAACTGGAAGCTAATGAAGATTTTGTAATACAGTGGTATTACAATGTCCAATGTTTTCCATAAAGAAGAAGAAGAGGAGATTGGATTTATACCCCACCCTTCACTACCCAGAGGAGTCTCAGTGCGGCTTACAAACTCCTTTCCCTTCCCCTCCCCACAACAGACACCCTGTGAGGTAGGTGGGGCTGAGAGAGCTCTGACAGAAACTGTTCTTTTTCAAGAACAGCTGTGCCAGAACTATGGCTTGCCCACGGTCATCCAGCAGGTGCAAGTGGGGAATCAAACCCGGTTCTCCTAGATTAGAGTCCATGCACTTAACCACTACACTAAACTGGAAGAAAAGTTAGAAAGCCCCATAAAGTGTGTACAGTCACAAAAGCTCGTAAGTGTGGCAAGAAGGAAAAGATACTAAACTCAAGATTCTTGTACTAGAGCACCTGGAATTAAACCTATAAGGTAACAAGCATTTAAAAAACAAAATCTAATAACTATTTTTATTTCTACAAAAATTATGCTTACCTGATATATTCTAAATGGGATGAAGCGAAATCCACTATCTTCTGGAGGGTACTCCATGAGTTTCCTGTTTATGGCCCAAAATTGGTCAAATTTGTCTGAAAATGAGAGTATTACATGTTGTTTTAATAAAATAGGTCCTATCAAAGTTACTGATTTTTTTAATCATTTCAAACTATTTGAGTATCTGCTTCAAATAGAAAGACAATAAAATAAATAAAAGGAAAGTATGAGGAACAGAACATGTCTTTCCCTGTATTTCAGTTTGTCCTCATCAAGGGTGACAAAAACGCCTTCATATTTAGGCAAGAGATCATTAAATCAGTCAAGTAATTAATGGGGGGTGAATCACAAACGATATTTATCTAGTTTCTGCACAACACTGAACTTAAGTCAGTTTTCGTAGCAGTCAGTCAAGGTTAAGTACATTTTTTTAGTTTTTCAGTTTTCATAGCAGTCAGTCAAATAAGGTTAAGTACATTTTTTTAAAAAATCACTAAACGATACGCTACCCCCGCCCCTGGCCTATATAATAACACATTCAAATGTGTACATCAGTCAGCAAACAAGTAGCTCTTTAGAGTATTATGGGTTGTTATTTGTTTCATTTGCATAGGTTCCAAAGTGTTGGATACAGTATATATGCTGTGACAATAAGGAAATATAGTTTGCATACTACTAGGGGAAGAACACACTGTTGAATCGGGAAATTCATTTTTGATATACTATAACTTGTATCACCAGAATCTCATAAACCTAGATGAACTCAAACTACAGAATGCAACAAAATATTTTGTTCACAACATCTACAAGACTATCACTGAGTGATGTTCCTACTCATCAAAAGCTGCTCTTAAAAAAACAAACCCTAACAGAGTATGCCCCTTCATGTATCCTTGTCATTTTAATGCTATGAAGACTTCAAAAGCAAGTTACTCCCAAATATTAAAATGTCATGTAGGAAAAATAAAATAGCATTTCTGAGAATGAGAGAGCTAGAACACCTTTGCTATAGCAGTTTCTTCACTAGAAGTACTGATGTGTATCAATGATTTTTTCACATCATTCCCAGCTATTAAAACTACGATGAGAAACGCATCTTACAGGTTGAAAGCTGACAGTAAACCTGAAAATTGGAAACTAATGAAAACGTTGTAAAGTTTCATTATTAACTATTTTTATGCTGTACATTGTGATTTATAAAATGTAATTCAGCTTAGTTATTAAATGTTTATACACATGAATCATGTATTTAAGAAAGCATCTCGGAACTGCCTGCCATTACATATTCAAATACCAGAAAATTCTTAAAAATATGTAGAGTGTCATTGCAGAAATTAATACTGGAACTGCTCTGAAATCTTCAAGATGGACTATATGACAGTTTGAGAGGCCAACTAACACTTTAGAGGGTGGCCCAAACCAATGTTCCCTCTAAGCTGTGGAGTCTTGTGAGCAAAAATTCTACTTTGTGAGCTCCTGGCATTAAAGTTGTGAGCAAGTGATTTGGCTCCTGCATAAAGGAGTTTGCTCTGGAGGCACCCTTCCTGAGCTAAGACAAAAATGTATGAGCCGGAGGCTAAAAAACTGTGAGCTAGCTCACACTAACTCAGCTTAGAGGGAACAATGGCCCAAACAATCCATTTGATTCACATACTTGAATACCAGTCTGCCACAAGTAGGTCTAATACAAAAGGTGAGGATGAATCTAGCGAGAAAGAGAACCACAGGTGAAGGATACTGATCCTTCCTATTTTGCTCCCTGCAGCCCAGTCTCCCTCCTGGTTTCTCCCAAAGGCTGAACTCCAGTAACAGAGCCTGGCTAACCTCAGGGGCAAACTGCCCTGGAAATAATAACTGGCAAGGAGGTTCAGCACATTTTTTGTATTTTAAATAATATTGCCTACTTTCAAGACAAGTGTGCCTAAACTACTCAAAGAGGTAAGCCCTGAGATTCTTGCTAGCATGCAGACATTTTGTCACTAGTCAAAAGGATCAGACAATTTTTAGACACCCCCTCACTGCCTAAGATACAAGTCATACTACTCTACCAGTCTGACTGTAGCTGTTTCAACAATAGCTACACTTACTGGACATTCCAGATTCAATATAACCTGAGGGCTAAAACGCTCCTGTAGTAGAAATTTCTACCACCCCAAAATCAGCAAGAGCTGTTTCTATCTTCACTCTCTCCCAAATTCACAAATTAATTCACCTCAAGGGTTCTCAGACTTGCAGTGCAGTGAAGCAGAGTTACTCCAGTGTAAGTCCATCAAAGCTGATGCAGACTAATGTGATATGCCAAACACAACTCTGTAGCTGTCCCCAATGTTGTATTATATGCTTTTAAATAGTGCATTGTGTGGCTTTTTAATCAATACATAAATTAATGTTTTCATTCAAAAATGTATGCATCAGTGCATAGTCAGTTACAATCAACTAGAAATGCCAGGGGACTATTCATATACCCTTTCCAACATGTTTGCACATTTTTCTTAAATACTAGTTTGAATACAGTATTTGATTTTAACCTTCAGTAAATGACTGTGTGATAGCTTAGATATCTCAAAATGGATATGAAAATAAACAGGACAGTTCAGAAATCTATAATAGGCCAGATAAAACTACTGTGTGACTCCCAGGTTTCCAGAACCTCAGTTATAAAGAACATTCCAAAAAAGAAGCAGTAACAAAATAAAGATCTCCTCAGTTGGAAAACTTTTCTAGCCCACTTTCTAAATAGTAAATTGCTTTGTTAAAAAAATGATATTTTCATCTCAAAGTTTGAGGTCCTAAAGAATCTTTACCTACAAGAAACACACCTTTTACTGTTTTCATTTTGCAACAACTAAAATTATAATTTAAGCCAGCAACAGACAAATAACATGATAGTAGGCTATCTGAAAATGTATTTCCAAAACTGCAGCTCCAAGTTCTTGACAGCAACATACAAGAATGCAGTAGCCTTTAGTATTGTATTAAACCATTTAGTCTGATGCAATGCAGCTTAGAAGGTTATTAGTAGGAAAAAATATATGGTGTTTCATAGAAAAAGCAACTTGCAGATGTATCATTAACTCTGAGGCAGTTATCACAACTGCTACTTTCTTTTCTTTTTTGTGGTCATAAATTTTGTTTCACAGAGGGGTTTAAAATCATCAACCTATCTATAATGAAAGCCATACTGAAAGATGCAGCATGTATTTTGAAAAGTTCTCTTGGTTTCATAAGTTTTTCTTATTTCTCTTTTACTAAGTAATGAAATATAAAATTAGCATTTGAAAGCGTTCAAAACATTATCTGTTAGGTTCCACAGGTGCAGTTTCCAATGACACACACTGAAACCCATACAACCAACATTTCTAGGCAACCTCTTATCTTGGGATTACCACAATGTTCTCCCAAACAAGTCAAACACACTTCTGCTTCAAACCTTCTTAACAGAATCGTTGATAACTAAGAACATTAGCAGACACAAAGCGTAGAAGTTCACCTACACAAATCTATACCTCTGCCCAAAAAAGCTTTTCATTAAGCTCTCTGCTTTGCTTAAGCATACTTTTAATTTTCCAGTGGTGAAGCCTTTCACAAGCTCATTTTTTATTCATCTGCCAAACTATTATTATATTCCCAACATTGACCTCAAGTTTGAGCCTGTATGAGCAGAAGTAAATTTAGCAAGCAGCACTGGGGCAAAATTTTACACAGAAACACTGAAGCCTGTGCTATTCAAACTTTATACTTTCCAGACAAGGTAAATTAGGACTCATGCTTAGCTTTAACAAAATTACTGAAGTTCGTAAGAGTTCACAGTCCTATGCGATTGTTGCAGTTGCACCAATGTCTAGAATTGGGTTAATCTCTTTCACCTAAATATCCGCTATGCAGTTTATCATTCTTTTTTACCTCTTTCATCTAATAAGTTGATTGTCTAAATATCTGAACGAGACACAGAGGGGCAATTTAGTTTCAAAAACATGTAAAACTGAAACACCTTCCTATAGCATTTAATAATGCATAGGACTGAAAACATAGGGAGAAAACATAAGACCATAAGAGAAGCCATGTTGGATCAGGCCAATGGCCCATACAGTCCAACACTCTGCGTTACACAGTGGCCAAAATCGACCAGCAGGGCCAGAACTCCAGAAGCCCTCCCACTGTTGCCCTCCAAGCACCAAGAATACAGAGCTTCACTGCTCCAGACATAGTGTTCCTTGTAGCTAATGGCCATCATGGACCACTGCTCCATGTGTTTATCTAATACCCTCTTGAAGCTGTCCATGCCTGTAGCCACCACCACTTCCTGCAGCAGTGAATTCTATATGTTAATTACTCTTTGGGTGAAAAAGTACTTCCTTTTATCTGTTCTAAGCCTACTGCTCATCAATTTCATTGATTGCCCACGAGTTCTTGTATTGTGAGAAAGGGAGAAAAGTACTTCTTTCTCCACCTTCTCTATCCCATGCATAATTTTGTAAACCTCGATCATGTCACCCCTCAGTCTTCATTTCTCCAAGCTAAAGAGCACTAACCTTTTAAACCTTTCTTCACAGGGAAGGTGTTCCATCCCCTTAATCATTTCAGTTGCCCTTTTCTGCACCTTTTACAATGCTATAACTTTTGGGGGGTGTGGTGACCAGAACTGTACACAGTATTCCAAATGAGGCTGCACCATAGATTTATACAGGGGCATCATGATACTAGCTGATTTGTTTTCAGTCCCCTTCCTAATAATCCCCAGCACAGCACAGCGTTTGCCTTTTTTATTGCAGTCGCACACTGAAGCAACATCTTCAGTGGGTTATCTACTACAACTCCAAGACCTCTCTCCTGGGTCAGTTAACACCAGACTCCATCAACATATATTTATAGTCAGGAGTTTTGGCTCCAGTATGCATCACTTTGCACCTGCCCACACTGAACCTCATTTGGCATGCTGATGCCCACTCACCCAGCCTCAACAGATACCTCTGGAGAGCCTCACAGTCCTCCCTGCTTCTCACACCCTGAACAACTTCATGTCATCCACAAACCTGGCAACTTCACTGCTTACTCCCAACTCCAAATCTTTAAACAAGTTAAAAAGCATTGGACCTAGTACCAAGTCCTGCCGCACCTTACTGCTTACTACCTTCCACTGTGAAAACTGCCCATTTATACTCGCTCTCTCTTTCCTGTTAATTAACCAGTTTTTTTAATACACAAGAGGATTTGTTCTCTTATCCCATGACTCTTAGTAATCTTTGATGAGGAACTTTATCAAAAGAAAAATAGAAATTGGTCAAAAATACCCTCAAATGAAAGTGAAGCATTTCCAGAAATTCTAAACTGATATGACTTCTTTGTTACTCTGAGGAAAAACAATTATACTATCACTTTAAGAATTCCTAGGGTATAAACACAACAGCCTAATTAAAAAAATTAATCACTCCCCTTTGAAGTTGTACTTACCATTCTGTAATCCCATCCAAAGTTGTTTATGATCCTTTTTTTGCATCTCATTGATAACTTGACTTTTATGTTTTAGGGCATCTGCTTCTTTTATAGAAGCCATGAAATGAGCTTCAATAACATCTTTAGAGGGACAATGGAGAAGGTCTTTCTCTGGAAAGTTCTGGAAAGAACAAAATCATCATCATTTAAAAAAAAGAAATGGTTCATCAACTCAGCAGTGTTTTCAGTAGTGTAACCAATGAGACTAAACATGGTGCATAATCCTCATTACCGTGGTAAATCTTGATTTCTAATTATGAACTAAAGGTACTTTGCAGAAGAGAAGGCATGATGTGCAGCAGCAATAATATTTAGGACTCCCAAGGAATTCCCAACTCCATAATATAGTTGAACAATTAGAAGATGCTCTCTTCCAATTTTCTAGCCCAACTTAAAGGCAACCAATGGCAAATTCCTTCCAGGAGAGGACCCATGCTGCATCCTTTGGGACAAGATCTAGCAAATGAAGAATGCCCTTCCTAAGCAAGAAGGCCTAAAGTTAGGGGAGAAAGCATACCAACAAAGATAGAAGTCACATGGAGAAATAGTTATTCTGCTACTGGAACCCCAGTGTAGGTCCCACCAGCTCAGTCTGTGTCTTCAATACTAGCTGTCCTTTCAGATATTATCTGGTTTTGCAGCAGCAAGAACCTTGTAAAGTAAATATTTTTAAAAACTCAATTCTGCACTCAAATGCAGCTGAACTGAGCGTGAATTAAAGTGGGGAGAGACAGATCAGTTACAAGTTCTGACAGCCAATATGCTAAAATGCATGTAGCAACCCAGCAGCCCTCACTTACTTCTTCCCCTGCATCTCATGCATACAAGAAATAATTATGAGGACCTCCAGTCTCAAAGCTATACATTAAAAATACTTCAAAACAAAGATAAATGTACCTTAAAATGCACTGTGATGTTCCAAGGAAGGGCTGTATTTGATGCATGAAGATCAAAGAGCAAGCCAATAGGGTAATGCCTAGAAACAGGTGAAAATGTAGAAGGCAAGAACCTTGACAGTTAAAATTGCAACATTTACCAAGACAAGAATGTTTTCAAATACATATTTAAAATATTTTCACATTAGAATGGTCTCGTCACACACATTTCCCCCCTAACCAACTGAAATATACCATCTCTGACAAATTCCTTTTAATTCAAAAGAGTACTGCTGAGGCCATAACAGTTACTGCAATATAATTTAAGGCATGCTGATAAAGTGTAAGGTGAATTGATTTCTGATCTTTTGTGTTTCACCCACATGCCAAAACACATTCTAGGTGAAGATACCACATTAAACTTTTAAGCCCCAAAAACATATGATGCATACTGGCCCCGTAGGTGTTCACTCTATGTGATGTGGCCAATTTCAGCAACAAACATACCTTGTAAGCTGAACTGTGATTTTGAAAGCAAGCCCCTTTTACCCATACAATGATTATGGGAAGGGACAATTTACATAAGAATTTCTCCACACTAACAGTAAATGTATACAGCATTAAGGACAGGCCAAACAATGAAAAAATGGCATTCTAGATTTGAAAATAATAGGCAGTATATCTCTTCAGCACCAAAAATTACACTGGTCCCCTAAAAACCTGGGAGCAGAGGAAAACCACTGTAGCAGAAAAATGTGAAATGAACTGTTTGAACAATATAATACAATATAACTATATTGTAAGCCACCCTGAGCCCTATTTGTAGGTAAGGGCGGCCTAGTAAATCGAATTTAATAAATAAATAATAAAAATAATACATAATAAAGTTTTTATCCCCAGGGCTTGAACAGGCCATTTCCAAAGTTATACTGTAATTCTGAGCCACTTTCTTAGCTTTTACTCTCTGAAGCAAGAAATCTCTTAGTTTTTACCCCTTCTGAAGCAAGAAATCTGGCTGAGGGGCAAAGAGAGCCAACAATAGCTACTAATGAGGTCATGCCATTCCAGCTTCTCATGTAGGTCCATCTAGCCTATGGCCTGATGACCTCACAGAACCAAATTCCTGTCCACATCACAGCAGAGGTGAGGCTGCAGCAAAGCAATAAGTTGTATTGTGCCTATGACTGGTTTTCTTCTAAGTCCCCTTATGTCACTCAGCCTGTTGAAACAAAACAGTTTTCCAAGATGTGCAATAACTATGCCAGTGAGTCCATTCCAAGTGCTTCTACTGTATTTATCATCCTGATTAACACATTTATTTCCAGAGAAAACTTAAGACGTCTGGGACAGACTCCTACACACCTGTTACAGTTACTATATCCAGGTAAGCAACAGACACCTCCAGTTTCAAACTAAGTGGACTGTGACGTGTTTCAGAAGAGTTTCACAATACTTTGACCGAGAAAAAGAAAATCATAGCTGCATTCATAATGAAGGTAAATTGTTCAGAACTCACTCCTCTGCTCTGCTGATTTTCATTTAAGCACAACTGAAGCTAATTTGATTGCTCCAGTTTCACTGGTCTCAACTTTCCAGAAGCCAATGTAAAGGAAAATAGGAAGTAATTGCAGGTAAGTAGGTCAAAGCTAGAGTTCTTCATACTTGTATTTCGTAAGTACTCTGTGTACAGTTTGGCCATCTTGGGATGCTCCCAGACTTCTGCTGTAATTCAAATACCAGCAAGCCCCCAACAAATTTTCAGTTATGCAGAATAGGAATGCTTAAAATGGATTTATAGAAGTAAAGCATGTATATTTTTCCTCATACCCAGACAAAAGAATTTCATTATATCATTGTAAAACTCATTTCTAAAGCCACAGGAAGTGGGGGCTCCATCTAAATTAATCTTCAGGTCTCTACCGAAGATTCAGACTGCCTTCAGACGTTTAAAAGCTAGTTGGATGAAAATTCCCGGCCCACGCCTAACCTCAAGTTCTGACAGGTTTACTGGTAGCTCTTGTCAAATTTCAAGGCTGTTGATGACAGAAACTGAAAGTGGTAAATACTTAAACTGACAGAGTCAGGACACAGACTCCCTGAAGCTAATAGCCATGCACAATTAGATACACCCTCAGCAGTAATAGCCTTCTATCACCTCTGCAACCATCCTTTGCCAACTACCAGTATGTCAAGAAAAGTTTCAGCATAAGCCTTGGATACTCAATGTCTTTTCACCTCTTCAAAGAACAAACAGTGCTCAACTATAAAACAGAGTAACATTTCCCTGAGAGTAGTATCACACAATTTCTTAGGTAGGAACCTATACCACTTAGGGATAACAATAATACCAAGTCGACCAGTAAACACATATCTGGGAAGATTGTAGCAGAATTTAGAAACTCAAAAGATGGACAGACTAGGTTTGTCAGCAAATCTGCTTGCAATAATTCCTTTGGACAAAGAATAACCAATAATTAAGGCCAATAAAAATATTATGATCAACCGAATATCTAATGAACAGATCCAAACAGTATCAGATCTATAAATTTCAGTTTATAGATTTTCATGGTACCAATAGGGATAGTTGAAGCCATAAAAGGAGAAAAGTATTTTTAGCAAATGCACAAAGGCCTGTGGGAATAAGCCATGCTAGATGTATGAAGCTGGTCTCAATTACCTCAATGCCAATGTAATTTTTAAATAGTATAATTACTACTGGTTAAAGTGAATTGCAAATGTTTTGAGATACAAACTGGGATTAACAAAACAAAAATGAAGAATATAATCCCAATGTTAGAGCAATATAAATTCTATTTTAGAGAATGGCATATTTAGCACAGTCAAAATATAAATGTTTCGTTGACTGAAGTGACCAGACACAAACAAGATCAACTGTACAGGACATGGCAGTTTCTTTACACATACTTAGTTATTTAGCACCATCTGCTGGTTAGTCCACTCAAAGTTCGGAGGCAATCAATTAAATGAGTTTCAGGTCATAGAAAGGTGCCATCACATACAAACATTTAATACTTTTCAATAATCCATTCAGCTAGTTTTTAGATTTTGATACACAGACCCAAACAAATCACCAAATCTTTTGAAATTTTAAAGCACTAGCAATTCATTGACTGCATCAAAACAAACAGTATTTTGGTACCTTGAAAATGAACAGACACACTATGGCATATGCCACAATAAATCGGTTCACGTTTAACTGCCTTGGGGGGGGGAGGTGTCTCTGAAATATATGCGTCTTCACTACATACATACCACAACCGTGACCTGTTATGACTACAAATATTTTAATAGTTTTTCAGTTCTTGAAGACCAGACTTCCAAGAAAATGGTGATGGAATTATGTTGCATAAAGTGTAAACAACTGTTTACATCATTCTACCATCTCAGTCTTCAGGAGAAAACAATTTCTTGCTCAAAGTACACTTACAGAAGCCAAGTGAGATTAAACGTAAAACGTAACACTGCATGTTCTTAAAGACTGTCATTTATTTGCCAGATTAAACTACAATTTGTGTCAAATTGAAGAAATGTTTAATAAGACCTTTTCTCTGAAGCAAAGAGAGTCTCAAGCAACCCCAAACTTTATCAGTTGCTGTGAACAACAGTTTAGGCTATGAAAAAAAATCAGTGTCTTGATTTTTTTCTCAACCATGGCATTTATTAATATTCGAATAAGGACAGATATTTCTATGGTTGGCCGTGACAAATTTTCTTCAGAACTAGAACCTTGACCCAAAAATTCAGGAGCCAGACTCATCCATAAAAGATACAATATTTTCACTGTTGTATGAGCTGCCTTGAGCAGGTTTATGGAGAAGGGGCATATACATTTGCTGGAATTCAAAACAAAATCTTACACCACCTACAGAAGGAGGAGGAGGAGACTGGATTTATACCCTTATACCCTTATGCCCTTCACTACCGAAAGGAGTCTCAGAGCGGCTTACAAACTCCTTCCCCTCCCCACAGCAGACACCCTGTGAGGTAGGTGGGGCTGAGAGAGCTCTGACAGAAACTGCTCTTTTTCAAGAACAGCTGTGCCAGAACTATGGCTTGCCCAAGGTCATCCAGCAGGTGCAAGTGGAGGAGTGGGGAATCAAACCCGTTTCTCCCAGATTAGAGTCCGCACACTTAACCACTACACCAAATTTGACTGCATCTGTACAGAAGAACCCTAAAAAGAATAGATCCCAGGGTAAAGTGTGCAAGCCATAATGCATAGGGACAATCTTGTATATGGAGTATTATCACAGGTTTTTTCTCCACCTGTGGTTTGAAACAGATATGTACAGGCCAGAAGTTGTACCATATCATCTACTTATAATTCTGGTAGCTTTAGAGGCATGGAGGTGCACAGAGGAGCTTTTGAAATGTTTTAAAGTAAACTTTTTGTATGCCTTCACCCATTGGACAATTCCCCTTCAGCACCTGAAAAGGGGAGGGGAACGCTTTACCCACTTTCAGACAGCGCCCATTTTGCATACACGAAAAGTGACAATATGCAAAAAAGGCAGATCACTGGAGTATGGCAACAGTCTGAATCAGTCTTACAGGCAAAATACATATTAATTTCACAATCATATAAAATCCTAGTAGTTTTTAAAAGAAAAGATTCCTCAGGAAGCTATGTTTTAAGTAAAAAAGAAGGGTGAGTGCATGTACTATTTAGCACTTTCTACTCAGTGATACAGAATCTGTCCAGAATAAATACAACTACCTTTTATCTATCTTTCTGTCCCTGTCTGCCTGTCTCTTCTCTACTTGCACATGCTCCTCAGTTCTGCCTTTTAAGAATGCTTCCAAACCCACCAGTTAAGCAAGGTTTTTTATACGAGTGCCAAAAATCCCTGAAAAGTATGGCTGGAGCTGACAGATGAACTTCTTAAGTAGCACTCCACCTTTTTCCTCTTAGGCACAGTTTTTAGATAAAAGCCTTGACTACAAGGAACAGGATGGAGAGCTACTTAAGAGGGTGAGCTAGCAGCTCCAATCCAGCATCATGAGCAGCACTCTAATCCTGCCTCCTAGCAACAGCTATGGGAGATAGCTCTGCAGGTCATTAGAGGGGCTGAAAAGAAACGGTATATGCTACAGGAACTGTCAAGGCACTATGGCCCCCTAGTGACTGGGTTTGTCAAGGCCTCCTCCCAGATATATGTGGTATGCAGTTACATGATTTGGGTTGAATACATAAATATTTGCAAGAAATACCTGAAGAACCATTAGCTACTTTTAAACATTTGCACTTTACTAAAAAAATAAACACCGTCCTGAATGTTAATTAAATGAATAATTGCTTTTGTTGTTGTTGTTCAGTCGCACAGTCGAGTCCGACTCTTCGCGACCCCATGGACCAGATCATGCCAGGCCTTCCTGTCTTCTGCCGTCCTCTGAAGCTGGCTCAATTTCATGTTCGTTGCATCTATGACACTGTCTAACCATGTCATCCTTCGCCGTCCCCGTCTTCTTTGACCTTCAACCTTTCCCAGCATCAGGGTCTTCTCCAGTGAGTGCTCCCTTCTCATTTGGTGGCCAAAGTATTTGAGCTTCAGCTTCAGTATCTGGCCTTCCAGGGAACAGTCAGGGTTGATTTCTTTTAGGATTGACTGATTTGATCTTCTTGCAGTCCAAGGGACTCTCAAGAATCTTCTCCAGCATCATAGTTCAAAAGAATCTATTCTTCGGCGCTCGGCCTTCCTTATAGTCCAACTCTCACGGCCATACATGACTACTGGGAATACCATTGCTTTGACCATGCGGACTTTTGTTGGCAGGGTGATGTCTCTACTTTTTATCATGCTGTTTAGGTTCGCCATCACTTGTGAGATTGCTTTGGACTACTTTTACAGGAAATGTGATCAGCTTTTAAAAAGAAGTGCAATCCCATAGAATGCAGTAAGGAAAATTTAAAGCCTCATCTTTATTATGCAGTTCTTGATGAACCCGAATTGTGATTATTGCTTTTTCAAGAGTCCTGAGCACTCATATTTACTATGTTTATTAACTGTAGCTTCTAGAAAACCTGCTCCAGAAGGCATTAACTAACATGGTGTAGTGTGAGTGCAGAAGGAAAACATGGTCAATTGACACTAGAGGTGTGCATTCGGTAAATCTGAACCAAAAAACCCAAAACAATGCATTTTGGGGGTATTTAGCAAGCCGAATCAGAATTTTCACCCAAAGAGTGATTAACACATGGAATTCACTGCCACAGGAGGTGGTGGCAGCTACAAGCATGAATGGCTTCAAGAGGGAATTAGATAAGCATATGGAGAAGAGGTCCATTGGTGGCTATTAGCCACAAGGTATAGATAGGGACTCTGGGGCAAGTGATGCTTTGTATTCTTGGTGCTTGGGGGGGGGTCAACAGTGGGCGGGCTTCTAGTGTCCTGGCCCCACTGCTGGACCTCCTGATGGCACCTGGTATTTTTGGCCACTGTGTGACAGAGTGTTGGACTGGATGGGCCATTGGCCTGATCCAACATTGGCTTCTCTTATGTTCTCTGATCCAATTCAGCTTCCAAATACAGAATGCCAAAAAGGCCAAAAATATTTGGCTTTTATTCAGCATTTTTCAGCATCACCGAATATAGGCTCGGGGGTGATTTAAACTTCTCTTTCCTGCAGTTTCTGTCTTTTCGTGCCCTTTGCTTTGCTTTCCAGGAGGGAAGGAGAAGAGGGAACTTACATACAGCCAATCACTGCAATGCATTTGCAACTGCCATTGCAGCTTGCAAGGCTGTTGTTGCTGATGGCTTCAAACCTGAAGCCAAAATACTAGCTTGCCTTCCCAGGGACAGGGGGGGAGCACTGACCAACAGGATTACAGGTAAGGGTGGGCACACTGCTCTTTGGCCAATCACACGTTTGTGCATGGCCAAAGAGCATAAAAGCAGGGGTCACTGGCTGGCTGACTCCATTCCTGCTGGATGGCTGACTCCATTCATGCTGGGAGAGATTTGGAGATTGTGTGGCTGGCTTCTGCTTCAGCAACTGCCCTGAGCCTGACCCACCTGCTTCCTGAGAGATTAACTTGGACTTTTTCAAATCAAGATCCTAACTGCTGGAGAACAGAGGACTGAAAACAACCACTGATTTGACTGATTAGGGCCAGTTTTTAAAAACTTTGTTTTTAAAAGAAAAACTTTCTGAGGCATTAACTTCAGGGCTTCTCTGTAGTATTTTGATGATTCTGTGCTAAAGCTGACATCAGTCCTCCCATTGAGCTGGCATTTGCCACAATGGCATTGGGTTCAGCTAGTAGGTTGGCACTGTGTTCTGTTGATAGGTGGGTTGGCACCAGTGTTCCCTCTAAGCTGAGTTTGTGTGAGCTAGCTCACAGTTTTTTAGCGTCCAGCTCACACATTTTTGTCTCAGCTCAGGAAGGATGGCTCCGGAGCAAACTAATTTATGCAGCAGCCAAATCACTCACTCACAACTTTAATGCCAGCAGCTCACAAAGTAGAAATTTTGCTCACAAGACTCCACAGCTTAGAGGGAACATTGGTTGGCACTGGGTTCTGCTACTGGGCACTAGCACTAGAATATTGCACTGGTTTTGCTGCTGGCCTTACAAACATGCCCCCTCAATTTATACTTCAGAGATTCTCACATCTGATCTTAGTCCTGTTGGGTTTCATAGTGGCACTGGTTCTGCTGGGCACATAGTACTGGTTCTGCTTCTGGCCTTGCAAACATGCCCTCTCACACCACCACACCACACCTCACTTAGTTTCTACTGCAGATATTCTTTGTGAGAAACTGCTGGGCTGTTGGTTTTATCTGCCTGCCTTTTTCCCCCTTCCATAGGAAACAATTGAGGATTGGGGGCACCCCCTTTGGATGCCCCTATAATTGGACCCCCGGTCCAATCTTTTGGAGACTTGGGGGTTCTTTTGGAGAGAGGCCCCAGCCGTACAAATCTGGTGTCTCTGCCTCAAACCCCCTCCCCCCCAGCCCACTGAATACTCCTTAGAAAAATTTGCCATTTACTACAATGGTCCATAGGATATAATGGAGCTGAATATTTTCGGGAATATCAAATATTTTCGGATACCAATACAATACCAGTATTGGTATTCGGTAATACAAAAAAAATGGCTTCATTATACCTGAATCTGAAAAATACCGATTTTCCCCCCCTGCACACCCCTAATTGACACCTGAAGGAAAGGACTGGGTTAAAGAACTTCAGTCATCCTTTAAATTAATATTTTTTAAAGGAGGACATTTAAGCTTGCTAGAGTTATTTCACCCTCTTTCCCCTGACTTATATGGCTATTACCCAACCTCCTGACTTATATGACTACTAGAAATAATGCCCGTTGCGGAAATAAATACAACGGGATCTAGAAAGAGGCTCTGGGAGAGTGCTCTGGCTTTGGGCAAACAGTGGCAGTTTCCTGTGGCGACCTCAGCAGGGTTTAATGACAGAGTCCACTGTTTTCTCCAGAGGGACTGATCTCTGCTACCTGAAGAGCATTTGTATGTTTGAGTTATCTGTAGCCCTCACCTGGAGAGTGGTAACCATTGTTACCCATTCTCCTCTCCCCTATGAGGTATGCAACTGAAAATTCCAACTGCCTTGCGGGGGGGGGGAGTTTGAGGTGTGGAATGGACTGAAGTCCAATCAGCTTCCATATGCAAAAGACCAGGTTGTCGCAGCAGTTGTGGTGTGGGCGGGACCCGGGCTTTGCCTTCTGATTGGTGGCGATATATGCTGAGGAGCAGTGCCATCAGCCATACACTAAGGGAGTGCATTTTAGAATTAGAACTTTGGCACCCACTATTCAATTATATATAAGGAGAGATCACTCCACATCGGTCCTGTGACCCTGGGCATAATTTTCTCAAGATCAGAAATGGCTGTTGTGGGACAGGAGGCAGGGCAGTCAGGAAAATTTCAGATCCTTGCATTGTCCATGCAAGATTCTTGCACTAGATCCAATCAAAGATCTCGACTAATGTGACATTTCACCAGTTAAAGGATGTCATTGCCATTTACATGTCATTAAAGCGTGTGTGTGGGAACAAACAGCCTATTCCCAAATTCAGCATTCAGAAGTATTATATTTACACAGGACCAAATAGTATCTTTATTCTTATAAAGTGGACAAATACAAAAATTCTGAACTCCTAACATTTTCATATAATGGAAATGAGAATTGCTGATGACTACATTTGAAAATTATGCAACCTTGCTAGGTCATACCTAGCAAAAAACATAAAATCAAGCAAACAGCAACCTTTTTAGCACTTATAATCACCAACATGGTTTAGAACCTGCCACTCATTTATACAATGAGAATGTGAGGAAAAAGCCACTTTCACTCATCCTTTCCTTGCCAATAAAAAATGAAGTCAGTTTACCAGAAAAAGGGTAAAGAAACCATTTAAGATTCCATTGTAATGATTTCCAACAAATCTGATCTTCCAAGGCTTTCGAAGAATTTTTCTAACTTGTCTAGAACACTGATCACCCCATAACAATAAGCAGATGGATTATATACATACCAGCATTTTAAACTCACCATTTCAGTGGTGTGCCTTCGTATTCAAACCATATTTCTACAACATCTTCTTGTCTCATAACTTTCTGAAAATGTTTTTTCACCTTGTCTGTTACAAGTGTCAGGTAACTAACTCTAGGTAAGAGCAGCTGTAAGGAAAGGTTTAAATAGGACATATCCAATAAAAAACTGAATACGTAGCTTCAAGTCAAAATATTCCTTAACTTTTAAGCCTTGATTTTTAAATACAGCATTAATGTTTCTTTAGAAAGTCCAGATAAAGTTTAATTTATTCACTTACTTCATTTAGTTGAAATTTAAATAGTTTAAATGTTAACCTGTTTTTATGATTATTTATTGGAATGACAGAGTGTATTTACTGAATGTTGTGAACCGCTCTGAGCCCTACATGGGGGAGGGTGGTCTAGAAAACAAATTAAATAAATAAAATTTATACCTCACCTCCCCCCCTCCAAGCAGCTTATATTGTTCTCTTTTCCATTTTATCATCACAACAACTCTGTGATGTAGGTTATGCTAAGAATGTGTGACTGGCCCAAGGTTACCCAGCAAGCTTCCAGCAGAGTGGGGATTTGAACCTGGATCTCCCAGATCTTAGTCTGATACCCTAACCACTACACCACACTAGCTGTCAAAAGGAGGAAGAAAGACAGTAGACCAAACACATAATACCATCTATCCTTCCTGTGTTTAGTTTAGAGATTGGAGATGGGGAAAACAGGTGGGGAGGGAGATGACTCTGGTCACTACAGCTATAGTAATGTACCAGCATTTCCACCACCAATAGGTCCATAGATCTAGTTTGGAATGGTGGAGTTATTTTCAAATAAGGTTTGTAACATACAGTATGGAATTAGCACCTAAAATTTCCAATCCTTTGCAATGTGCATTAATTTAACTTATTTAACACAGGTTGTTCTGAAGGTTTATCTTTGTCTTTTGTATATCAACATTTTTATGGAAAAATATCATACAAATATGTGACTAAATTGTACTTGCCTCCCAAACACATATATCAATTGCAGGCTAATTATATGCATGTTTACTAAGTCATGTTTACTAACACATATATCAATTGCAGGCTAATTATATGCATGTTTACTAAGGTGGAGCTGCGGTAGCTCAAGTGGTTAAGACACTGAACTGCAGGCTGTGGAAGGTCGGTAGTTCAGCAGTTCGAGACCCGAGCTCCCGTCTCTAGTTCCAGCTCTTGTCAACCTAGCAGTTTGAAAGCAAGAAATTGCAAGTAGATAAATAGGTACCACTTCAGTGGGAAGGTAACAGCGTTCTGTGTGCCTTGGTATTTAGTCATGCTGGCCACATGACCACGGAAACGTCTTTGGACAACACTGGCTCTTTGGCTTTGAAACGGAGATGAGCACCACAACCCTAGAGTCGGATTCGACTGGCTTTCAAGCAAGGGAACTTTTACCTTTAACTAAGTCAGCTGTTGGTCATTCTACTGAGTCAGCTGTTGGTCTTATCTACTAAATACTCGGGTTTACAGCTTTTAGAGAAAGAAACATTATCAAGGGTGCAATCCACCAAGATCTGTTTAAATGAGGCTTCCAAGACAAAAATTCACAGAGAGAAGTTATTCAGCAGAAGAAACGTTTTCCTTCTATGAAATAATAGGGGGAAAGCATTCTTGTGCACAAGCAGGAAAATCTACTTTCAGTGACTTCTCAGACATATCTGGGAAACTGAAGATTTCTTCATCCTTGTACTATCAGGCTGCAGCTGTTTCTTGGGAATAAGAGAAGCAACTAGTCTACCACAGAACCCTCTCTTGCTTAGGAAAGAGAGACTACTAGAGGGGCATTTTGAATTATCAACAACACATTCCACTCCACAAAAAGACCTTCTGAGCATCAGGCCTTATAACAGAGCTAGGAAACACTGTTCCCGGAAGAGGGGCAGCATTAGGCTGCATATCTCTAGATAATAGAAAAAAGCATTAGTACTAGGGGTGTGCAAAAAAAAAAAAAAAAAAAAAGCTAGTATTTTTGGACTCCAGGTAGATCAGACCTGAAAAATATTGATAAATGTCAAATTTTCCCAGTCCAATACCGGTAAAGTATTAGGACTGGGGAAATATTCAGTATTGCTAAATATATTCGGGTCTGATATACACCACCAGAGGGAAAGGAGGCATGTTAAAATGCCTTCTTTCCCTCTGGTAGCCCCTACAGATTTCCTTGTCAATTTCACTCCCCACCAGTCAGCTGTGAGTGAAATTGACAAGGGAAAGCCTGGCCTCTCTCTTTCTCTCCCCGATCTCCAGCAGGGAAAGAAAGGCATTTAAACATGCCCCCCACTTTCCCTCCCCCAGTTTCTCCGCAAAAGCAGAAAGGCTCAGGGAAGGAAGGGGGCATGTCTGCATGCCTGCCCTTCCCTTCCCCAGCCAACCCACCATGGCGATATCAGGGAGGGAAAGAAAGGCATTTAAACCCAACAGCTGACTGGCAGCTCAAGCTGTTAGGTTTAAATGAGAGCTTGTTTTTGGTATAGCAAAATGAACCTGAAAAAAAGCCAGATAATATTGGCTTTTTCGGATTCAGCTATACCGGTAGCCAAATACAGATCTCTGATATGTATTCAGCTTATGTGATACCCGAAAAATATCGACAAGGTGTTTTGGGGGTATTTTTTCGATTCGCCTATTGCCGAATAGTAAAGGTAAAGGTAAAGGTTCCCTTGCTCGAAAGCCAGTCGAATCCGACTCTAGGGTTGCGGTGCTCATCTCCGTTTCAAAGCCGAAGAGCCAGCGCTGTCCGAAGACATTTCCGTGGTCATGTGGCCGGCATGACTAAACACCAAGGCGCACGGAACGCTGTTACCTTCCCACCGAAGTGGTCCCTATTTATCTACTTGCAATTTCCTGCTTTCGAACTGCTAGGTTGGCAGGAGCTGGAACTAGAGAGAGGAGCTCACCCTGTCTTGCGGCACCCGGGTCTTGAACCGCTGAACTACTGACCTTCCACAGCCTGCAGTTCAGCGTCTTAACCACTTGAGCCACCGCAGCTCAAGTGCCGAATGCACACCCCTAATTAGTACCCATTTGTTAGAAGGCAGATATGCTACCAAGCAAATTTTGCACACAGGAAATATTTTTGCGCAACATTCTTTTATAATACCTACGTAGTAAGGTTCAGCTTCTCTTTCAGTGATCTCATCTTGATATAGAGTAAAACAGGTTGGTATTCGCCCAAACCACACTTTTCTAAGTACATCTTTGTCATCTGTCATTCTTCCAGGAAATACAGAAGCACATGTAGCCTACCCGTTCAGGAAGAAAAACCCCTGCAAATAAAACATAACTGATCAATTTTTAGAGCCACAAGGCTATTTATTATTAATATTATTGTTATTTATAGTCCACCTTTCTCACTGAGACTCCGGGTGGATTACACAATGCAATCAATAGGATAAGACATCTAATAAGCAATGTAATAGAACTAGGATACAGATCATGTTACACCTTTAGCATGTTTCCACAGGAAAATAATGGGGATGCTACCTCGTTTTCGTTTAGACAAACTATGAATCATAGAGCTACTCATTTGGTCTTGAAATTCGAAAGATGAAATCGTTTGCCAAGAGGCAACATAGTTTGTGTGTGTTTTAATCAATGCATTTTATCTATATCTACTGATAATCAGTTCCTAAATTCTTAGAACACAGTTACAATATCCTTTGCTTTTAAAAACTATACAGCTCGTTTTGGTTGCAATTTGGTTGCAAGTCTCAGCCTAGTAGGAAAGTTTGGACGAGGGGGGGCAATTCTATGGGCCCCAGAAGGAGGTGCCCCCATTCTCCATTGTTTCCAATGGAATAGAAAATGACTTCTCAGTTTACTTGTGACCTGAAGCTAAAATCCCCGAGCTGCTACCTACAATTTTGTGTGCCAGCACCCCCTAGAGCACCTTAGAGGGCACTCTGCTATGCACTAGTTTATGAAGTGTTCTGGTTTACAAAAGAATATGAATAGCTGGTTTGGACAGAGCAGCTGGGGTAAAGAAAGGATAAGGAGTTGAAATTGCTCCATATTCCTCAAGCACAGCCCCACTGAGGAGGTGGTAGCAATTTTATCCTCAAGGCCCTCCTCACTCCAGTAGTGGTTCCTAAAGTCTGGTCCTCCCCACAGTCATCCAACCCCAAGGATAATCTTCCCAGAAATAATCTTTCAGGATCAGAAAGAGCTGCAGCAATGGAAAAAAACACTGTAAAACAATGTGCGCTTTCGACACATGGATGGCAGGATACTGCCAAATAATTTAAAACTAGCAAGACCCAGACATCAAACAGACTGAAGATGATAGAGGCTGTAACTAGCTGATGGTTCAAAATATATTTTTAAAAAATCATTAATACTTTTTTCTAAGCCTACCTAGCAGGCCCACAAGCAAGCTGTCTCATTCTCAAGTCTGGGTGTTCAGTTTAAGACAAGGAGAGGGAGGAAAGAGGGGGGGGGTAATGGGTTAGGGCATGATATAAAACCCCACATTGGGTACCAATTACTATTAGTGTTACTATTTTGGATGGCTCTCTCAAATGTTAGCTTCTTAAAGGTTTTCTAACCATGCAACCCTAAACAGAGTAAACCTTTCTAAGATCACTGACATCAATAGACTTTGAAGGGCAAACTCTGCTTCGGATTGTAATATAAAGGCCTGCTTGTATTAAGTTACTCCCCCACAAGACAACCCACAGGTTATCTCAGGTAGTGCTACCATAGGGAGTTGTAAGTACCCTGAGCCCCATATCCCAGGGGAGGGCGGGATACAAATCAAATACATAAATAAATAAATAATCCAGATTAATGTCTGGGTGGGGCAGTGACAGCTATGGCATCCCAATGGCAGAAAACCAGTTCTTGGATAGGTCTTCAATCCACAGCAACTACTTCCCGTTATAAATACAAAACTGAAAATGGAAAGGCAGGAGGAGGGAGTCAGTCGGGGGAGGGGGCTTTCGTTGACCTGCAGAAAACACACCCTCTCAATACTATCTCTGAATACAGAATCGCTACGGGTTTCCCCCGTCTATCCATCGTTTCTCCCCAACCGCAAGGGAGAAAAGTTATACAAGGCGACAAGCCACTCTCGACTGTGACTATCATCACACGCTCAATTTCCTGACTGATTAAGGGATACGAGAGCAGAGGCTGGGTGGAACCGTGCGTATGCAACGAGGTAAGCTTAGGTATCGCATCGGACGAGGCACACACAGTGGACCCACTCAAGAGCCATAAAGGGGCTTCAAGGAAGTCGGCAACTCCTCGCCTGGACTGAAAGCAGGGGGGGGGGGGGGGGGGGGGCTTGGCTCCGCTCTCCGCGCTTCCAGCCCCCTGAGCCAGCCAACCAGATCAGCCCATCCATTTCCCAACGGCCACCGCCTCCACAGACCCCCTCGAGAGGGGGGAGGGGACAAGGGACGCCGCCGTTACCTGACAATCGTTTCCTTCCCAGCCAGCGCCTTGCGCCGAGCTCGGCCACAGGTCAGCTACGCGCAGACTCTGTTCCCCGCCTACTGGCAGGAAGGCTACCGGCCATACAGAATAATGGTCAGTCAGGCCCCGCTTTCAACTTTTCTCCCCGGTCTCTATTGTAGGGCCTTGCTCTTTCATGTCTTGTGACCCAGAGCTCCCCCCCCCCCCCCCTTCTGGTTCCTTCTTCCTTTCCTATTTTCCCCCTTCCCTTCCGCGCGGAGGGGAGGGGGAGACGTTTGGGACAGCCAACTACTCTAACCAACCGTTTTCTGCGTTGGTTTTCCACAACCCGGAAGTAGCGACAGGGATCGGCCGTGTAGGCGGGAAGAAAAGAGACGTCATGCAGAATACCAGGACAGTTGCTGTGCTGAAGGCTTCCTCCAGGGGGCCGCAGATATAAGACAGCGAAGGACGGTATTGTGAGGAGGCAAAGGAGGCGGCGGGAATGGACCGTCTTTTAGCGCGGGGAAAGTCGATTTTTGTAAGCAGGGTGGACTCCGCCAACGCTCCTCTCGCCCTACCTCTTTGCTTTTAATAGCTGTATGACGTGCACAAATACAGTCGCGCTTGTGTTTGGGGCGTAGGGGTCGTGGTTACAGGGCTCGACCAGGATTGGGGGTGACCAGCTCCGGGTTGGAAATACTATGAGATTTGTGGGGTGGGGTTTGGGGAGGAGAGGGACTTCAGTGAGGTATAATGCCATAGAGTCCACCTTCCAAAGTAGCTATTTCTCCAAGTGAACAGATCTCTATCACCTGGAGATGAGTGGTAATTCTAGGAGATCTTCAGCCACCACCTGGAGGTTCAAGCCACAAATGGACCACAGTGCCACCTGGAGGTTGGCAAACCTAGATTGGGGAGGTCATCCCCAGGGGATCAAGTCTGTATTCAATCATGAGGTTCCCTGGATGATCACTGTCCAGATCATTAAATCTTAGATTAGGTCATTTTGAGTCATGTTCTAATGGCTGCAGACTTGACACCTCATTCCCTACATTGTTGGAATGCCCTGCTGTTATGCATATGTTACTGCAGTCATTGTCAGCTGGATTTTCTTGTCTGGACAAGACAGCCCTGTCTCAAAAGACTGCTAAAATGTAGCAATAGTGAAATACCCAACTATATGAGGATGCAGCTTGTTCTGTTTTGGCTCTTTTGACTAGGTAGGGAAATTATGTGGCATTTCTGAAATGATCCTGGGTTGACTGCTGTATTATACATAAAAGCATTTAATGGATGTAGGTTAATATATAGTCATAGGTTTATCACATTTTGATTCTGTGCACCGCTTTCAGTGGCTATCAGTAGAACAAAGTTCAAGTCCAGTGGCACCAAGACCAACAAAATTTTATTCATGGTATAAACTTTAGTGTGCACACATGCTTCTTCAGATACAATGAAATGGAAGTTTCCAGTCTATACGAATAGGTAGAGGTTTAGCAGTAAATTAAAATCAAATTGCCAACATTCGCTGATTATGGAAAAGCAAGGGAGTACCAGAAAAACATCTACTTCTGCTTCATTGACTATGCTAAAGCCTTTGACTGTGCGGATCACAACAAACTGTGGCAAGTCCGTAAAGAGATGGGAATACCAGACCCACCTCACATGTCTCCTGAGAAACCTGTATAAGGGTCAAGAAGCGACAGTTAGAACCAGATATGGAACAACTGATTGGTTTAGCACAGGAAAAGGAGTATGACAAGGATATATATTGTCACCCTGCTTATTTAATTTGCATGTAGAGCACATCATGCGAAATGCCAGCCTGGATGAATCGCAAACCAGGATTAAGACTGCTGGGAAAAACATCAACAACCTCAGATATGCAGACGATACTACTCTAATGGCAGAAAGTGAAGAGGACCTAAAGAGCCTCTTGATGAGAATGAAAGAGGAGAGCGCAAAAGTTGGCTTGAAACTCAACATCAAAAAAACTAAGATCATGGCATTCAGCCCCATCACTCCTTGGCAAATAGAAGGGAAAGTCATGGAAGCAGTGACAGAATTCATGTTTTGGGATCTAAGATCACTTCAGATGGTGACTGCAGACATGAAATTAAAGGACGCCTGCTCCTTGGGAGAAAAGCTATGGCAGACCTAGACAGCATAATAAAAAGTAGAGATATCACCTTGCCAACAAAAGTCCGTATGGTCAAAGAAATGGTATTCCCGGAGGTTGTACGCATGCGCTGAGGGTATGTGGGCGATATGTTTAGGGGGGGAAACTTAAAACCTTTACAGGAAATAACAGAAGAGATAGGTAAACAGTACTGGTTAAAAATAGCAGGGCAATATAAGATAGTTAAAAACATTAGTGAAAAGGAAGACCTCTGGATAGATGCACCAATGGAAGAAATATACAAAGAAATGGCTAAGCAAAAAAAGGGACTGGTAGGAAAAATATATAGAAAGACGCTAACAAATAAAAATAAAATAACAGAATATTTACAAAAGAGATGGATTCATGAAGGTCAGATAACAGAGAGGACGGTTGATAAAATTATGAAAGGAATTGAAGAGATCAAAGTAACCAAATTTAAAGAACTGGAATACAAATTCCTCACAAAATGGTATAAGACACCAGCACAGCTAGCAAATATGATCCCAGGACTGAGTTCTTTGTGCTGGCATTGTAAACAGTCTAAAGGCTGGTATGCGCACATGTGGTGGGAATGTGCAGAAGTAAAGACCTTTTGGAGGGAAATTATTGTAATCATTAGGAAAGTATGCAATGTAACATTACCTATAGACTTTAACCTAATGCTGTTAAGCACAATAGGAAGCCCGATATTGGATAAGAAAACTCAAAATCTAGTTAAGGCTATGATACTGGCGGGAAAGGCAGTTATCGCTCTGGGTTGGAAAGACAAAAGTAAATGGACAATAGAAATCTGGCACAACTATTTGTTTGATTTTATACAGTCAGACATTGTGGAATCAATCAACAAGGGAATAATTTGGGAAGAAAAATCCACAGAAATCAAGACCAGATGGAAGATCTACCTAGACTGGATGCTGAGAGAAAGAAGGAAGGACATTCAGCAGAAGATTAAGACTCTGTGCCCTTGGCTGGGAGAAAAAGACTATGACTAAAAGAGAGGGAGGGAGGGAGGAAAGGGGAGGAAATGTAAATAACTATAAATACTCAATGTAATAGACTAAACAAACAATAATAATTAAAAAAAAGAAATGGTATTCCCAGTAGTAATGTATGGCTGCGAGAGTTCAGTTTAGTTTATTGTAATTAGTCATTGGCAGTAACAAGATTACAAAATACAAATTGTGAACAAACTATAGGTTAATATCAGAAAATACAAAAGTACCAGAAATCAATAACAACATATGATTTAATACAGTGCTGCGAGAGTTGGAACATAAGGAAGGCCGAGCACTGAAGAATAGATGCTTTCAAATTATGGTGCTGGAGAAGACTTGAGAGTCCCTTGGACTGCAAGGAGATCAAATCAGTCAATCCTAAAAGAAATCAACCCTGACTGTTCCCTGGAAGGCCAGATACTGAAGCTGAAGCTCAAATGCCTTGGCCACCAAATGAGAAGGGAGCATTCGCTGGAGAAGACCCTGCTGCTGGGAAAGATTGAAGATAAAAGAAGGGGATGACAAAGGATGAGATGGTTAGTGTCATCGATGCAACGAACATGAAATTAAGCAAACTCCGGGGGATGACGGAAGACAGGAGGACCTGGCATGATGTGGTCCATGGGGTCGCAAAGAGTTGGACTCAACTGTGCGACTGAACAACAACAGCATACAACATAATGAAGTTTTTAACAGATTCAAGGACCAAACAGGAATAACAAGCTTAGTTTATATGGTTACCATTTGTTTGGGTTTAATTCCGGGGGGAAACACAGTGAAGGAAATAAATATATCAAAATTGGAGATTGATGGGCAGATGTACCCCTCTTAATTGTAGAATGTTGAGAGTAATTCACTGAGACACTGCCATTATGCTCCATCAGTCTCAAGCTTGGAAGCGACCTTACAGCATCCTCTTCTTTGAAGTGGGGCAATTTGCTGTGTAGAGTTATCTCCCCTGTCCCCAGACCAGAGAAAGAAATTATAAAGGATCCAGCACTTAGAGTGGCACAAGATACAAAAAGACAGATATTGCTGTGTATGTTCATCAAATTTTCAATTTTCCAAGTTGTATTTTGTTTTTCAGATACATCAAACAACTCAATAAGTACAAAGTCTTCAGAAGAGAAGAAGAAGAAGGACGGACCTTCCCGGGCTTTCTGTAGTCCGTTTCGAACAATATCTTTCTCAGATGTCAATTCATGTTGTCTATAGTGTTCTTACAATTCCAATCTTGACTGTATATGTGGTGTTTACAAAAGTTCAGAAACAGCTGCTCATAGCTCTATTGTCTACCGGTCTCCATTCAGGATTATATAAGACCGATAGCTTCAATGAGGATTTTCAAAGGAAGGTGTTGTCATCATTGTTGTGTCACAGCATCCCCCTTTAAAAATGGCACTAAAATATTGCTGTATCATTAGAATTTTGTAGCAATAAGTTTAGCAGGTTATCTGAATTCTCAGCTTTCATTGTTTTTTTAAAAAGTAAGTCTCTGCTGCTCTGCCTCATGTAGACACGCCTTTTTCCTTATGTCTCTGTGAGGAAAGGGATTAGAGACTTACTTTAAAAAAAAGAAGGAAAGCTGGGAGTTCAGAGAACCTGCTATGCCTGTTGTTACAACACTTCAGCATTTTTGTGATATTTTAGTGGCTTTTTTTGGGGGGGGGATAAAAACTTGTCAGCAGCTCTAGATCCATACGGACACTCAGTGGCAGGACCATTGGGGTGGAGGAGCACCTCAATTCCCCAGCATCATGCTGGCGAAGAGGCCACCCCTCAAAAGCCCCATGGCTAGGAGCCTTTTACCAAGGCTCCGAGGGGGGTAGCAACCCGTCACCCTCCCTCCTTTCCGCTGGTATGCAGATCACATCCCCAGGAGGTCCGGGAGATGTGTCTGCCAGTGTGTTGCCATGAACCGGAAGCTCCAAAAGCCTTTTATCTCAACCCAGTAATGCATATTCTCATCTATTTCTCTCTGTCCCATGCAAATCTATACTTCTAATCTATATTAATTTCTTCTTTCTCTACACCAGCATGTGTAACTGCATTTTCATCTTTACCTCTTTTTTCATCTTTTAAATCTCTATGTTAACAATCTCCAAATTCCCTTCCCTACTACTTTTTTTCTTTTCCATAGATTCAAGCTTCGCCTTGCTAGATCAGATTCTTATCTAGTCTGGCTGGTGGTTCTAGAGCCTCATCCACAGCAGGAAATGGCAATGATAGCCAGCCTCTGTTGTTTATACCCAACATCTCTTGATCACAAGTTTTATTAGCTGTTAGAGCTAATAACCATTGATATATGGCAGTTTGCCTGATCCTCTGTGTGTGTTCATGCTGTGTGGCCTAGACCAGTTATGTAAATATTGGATTTCTCAGTGTTTTGCTGTCCTCCCTTAGCCAGGTTTCCAGTAAAGCTACTAAAGTAAATTTCTGCACTAGTTTTTCCATCCTCCAAGCTAATAGGGCTTATGATGCAACAATCACGGGACTTCATATGGTATTTATAGGCTAATGATTCAGATATTAATTTCCAGCTATATGATAACTTCAGGATTAGAAGAAGCAAATCAAAGACTACATCTTCTCACAATGTAGTTAATTGCCTGACAATGCAATGCTAAGCTCTAGGTGCCAGTGTACAGTGCATAGCTAAGTCAATATTTTCTGCTCAGGGAGCTGAGAGAATAACAACTACTCTGGAGTCCAAAGCAACACTTCCCATGCATGCCGATAATGGAGCTGCATGCTGCTGATTCTTTCACATCAGGCTAGGGTTGCCATCCCTCCAGTCAGAGCAGGGGATCCCCTAATTTTGGAGGGCCCAATCTTTCACTTGCCAGCTGCCCAGTAGGGGAAACCCCATCCCCAAACAGCAGCATCCTGTGGGGACACTGCCAATGCAATGACATCACCAGGAGTGACATCATCAGGCCGAGCCATCACAGAGTGATGCTCTAGCATTTAGGGGGAATTCTATGGTTACCATAGAGTTTTTGCCCCAAGCGCTAGAGTGTCACCACTCAACACCCCAGCATGATGACATCACTAACAGAAATATCCCAACAAGGAGCCAGGAGCCCCCCGCCGTGGAAAAGGTAAGACCTGGCAACCCTATGTCAGGCTGTGGTGATTTCATGTTTATTTGTGTGTGTGTGTCTTTAAAAGTTTGGTTTGTATGGATGTATGACAGACTAGGGTGCTGGAAGCAGGCAAATGGTATGATTGGTGAGTGACAGAGGGGGGGAGGGGTTTTGGAATGGATGCTGTGTGGAGGATTTGTATGTCTATCAGGAGTGACTGTTAAGAGTGATGACAGTTAAACAGTTAGGGAGTCAGCAGAGAGTGCTGTGTAAAAGCAGTTAATATGAGTTTTTGTTCTGTGTGATTTCTGTGAGAGAAGCAGAAGAGGAGTTAAGTGCTGTCTCTGAGTTGAAGGAGACTCATCCCTGTGTATGAAAAGAGTGACATTTAGTTCTGTGTTATAAGAGTTACAATTGAAAGCTGAGAGTCTAGGAAAAAGTACAGTGAAAAGTGTTACAATGTTGCCTATGAAAAATCCCTGTCAGTAGAGAGAAGCTTGTGAGAGACACTAAGCCATTGTTCAAATCATTCCCAGTACTGTTTACATTGTTCACCCTCGTGTTTATACTTTCGTTAAATAAATCCTATTTACTTCAAGTATACCAGCTCAGTAAAGAATCCTTCCTTAGACCACATAGACCTTCATGAATGCTCAGACCCTCGGTATACCTACCCTGTGAAAAATATTATAGAAAAAGGTTTGGAAAGCCTAAATTTTCCTGGTGGCAGCCAGATTACCCTACAGAGTAAAACTGAAAGAACATTTTAAAGTAAAACTAGACCTCCCCAAATAAGAGGTCGTCACACAGGCGTATATGGAAGAAGCCACCAAACACATGCCAATGGACATTACTCTTCCCCCACCTTTATGCACAACACAACATGGTAAGGCACAAAGGCAGCACAGCATCCTCTGTTTTATGGAGGGCTGTTGTGACTATACTCATGGGAGCTCCATAGGTAGAGGCCTGACTCCCTTCCTGCAAACCCAGTGGGGACTGCGGCAGTGGGGATGCACAGGGAAGAAAACATGGGCATTTAGACCAGATCACATTTATGCAGCTCACTTGGCAAAGGGAACATCCATTAAAAGGCCATGGCTTCTCCCAGGCAAAGGTTCAGGCTCTGATGGGGGAAAATATCCTAAGGGATAGGAGGACGCAGGTACAGTAACAACAAAACACGCAATGGCACATTCACAGAAAGATGGTACTTCTGTCTTTCCCCCTATCCCAATAGCTCCAGGAAAAAACCAACAGTAAAAACATTAGACTTGATGTTCACTTAACTTAGCTGTCCATAATGTAATATAAGTCATAACATCCTGAAACTTCTACTTTGATGGCTACCAAGTACCCACAGAGATATAATTATTCAAAGCTAAACACTAATGACAACATCAAAATGATCATGCTTGTTTCCAAGATAAAGTGCATGCTCTGTTGTTGACTGCAGATTGAAGCTTGCAGGATAGGTCAACCATTCCATGGAGTGACCAGCTTTTGTGTGGATGAGGATGTCGCAACTCAGCAGATTCGCTGTGGCCATGATCTCTGCATCAGTTGCCCAGACTCCATCATGAGAGATGCCAGAAGTGCTCACATATTCACTCACATTCCGGTTCAAGTAGTCCTGTAGTTTCTCTGTCAAGTCAGTGTTCATGTGGTGGATGACTTTATTTCTAAGAAGGGAGTGGTTGTCCTCTGATCCTGTCAGGATGTAGCTGATGTCCCAGAAGTAGCAGTTCCCATCACCTTTGGTTTTATACATACGCCGTGGATGCCCAAGCTCCCTTGTGCGTCCACAGTACACAACCCTTACAAATGAAAGGCCAAGAGTGGTGCTAAGATACTTTCTTACAGAACTTGGTAGTGGGTTGAAAGTCTTCATCTGCTGGCATCTCTGTGAGATGTTGATGTCATCATTGTCTGGTCCCTCACGTGGTCTTTTGAGTGTCTTCTGCTTCAGGCTGTCATTTGCAGAGTCACTAGGATAATCATCATGGGACTTGGGTGGTGGAGAAGCCTCTTCTTTCCGGTAAATCTTAAGGTTGCTGGTGTGGTAGGTGTAGTTCAGCATCTTGTCAGTCTTACTGTTCCTAAGTTTTACACGTCCCTTGGTCAAGGATTCCACAACTGAGTAGGGTCCAATCCAGCGTGGTTCCATCTTTGAACCCATGAGACGAACACAGCGCTGATTCTTGATGTAAACTATGGAGCCAACACTGATTTCTTTCTTGCTGTTGTGTCGACGATCAAAGCCACGCTCCTGGTATTCCTGGGCAGAGTGGATGTTGGTGCTGACGGTTGAACGGAGCTTTTTATTAATGGTTGTCAGTGTATCCAGTACATCAGGGTTAGCTTCATCTGAAAGGGGCATGGAGCCCACAATGTCAGCCTCTGAGGGCTTGAGGTCCATAGGAAGCTTTGCCTTCCGTCCATACATGACCTCAAATGGAGTACACTTGGTTGAGGCATGCACAGATTTGTGATACGCAAACAGAACACCAGGGATAAATTGGTCCCAGTTGTTGCCTTGGTCATTGACAAGCTTACTAAGAGATTGTTTGAGTGTTCGATTGTTATTGGGGAAGTATCTCTCTTAGTAGGAAAAGACAGCAGCCCCAGAAAGCAGGCCTGGGGGGTTAATCTGGCCTGGGGGGTTATTCTAGCCTAGGCCACAGTAACCCCAGGGTTTCTCTGGCCGGGGGGTGAATGGGGGGTTACTCTGGCCGGGGGGTTACTCTGGCCGGGGGGTGAATCTGGCCTGTTACAGCCGGCCAGATTAACCCGGGGTTACTTTAGCCTAGGCCAGAGTAACCCTGGGGTTACACTGGCTAGGGGGTTAATCCGGCCTGTTACACCGGTTCTGGGCGCCATTGATTAGTTTCTGGACTGGGTTTCAATAAGCTGAAATGGAAAAATGGATGGACATGTTTCCCTACCAAATTCATTAAAACAGACACACAGCTGTGAAACAATCCAGATAGTTATTTAACAGTTTCAGGAAGGGAGTTCCAAACGCAGCTTTGATGGGATTGCCAACTCATTAGATCTAGCAACAATCCTGTGCCTTTCAGTGTTGCACAGACAGATCACAATATCACAGGCAGGGCTGTCCCTGTCACTGAGAGTGACAACTGTGCTGACAAAGAGCTAAGCAATTTACAATGATGTAGAAGTCAGGCTGGAACAAGAGAGCTGAAAGATTCACAGCAAAGTACTTATATGCACACTGGTCATTGCAGCTGTTGGTTGTATTGTAGCCTAAGCAGATGGTTGACACTATGCTGTGAATGGGGTCCATTTTTGCCTCTAGCCCTGTTGAAGGGTTACCTGCAAAAAGACAAAAGAAATGCAAGAACAGTGATGAGTCATGTTCTCCAGTAGCAGCAAACAGCATATGCACTCAAGCATTCCATTCACAGTATGAACTACAAATTGAGAGCATGGCACAGCCTGGGTGCATCATCCATTCCAGTAGTTCTCTCCTCCTCACACGTTTGCTGACCTTGGGTTAGGAGTTATCTTTTGGGTGATCTAGTATAGTCACCAGGCCAGATATCCATGCCTAGTAGGAAGTTGCAATGGAACTTTGTCTACAGCTTCTTTGGGGGCTGCTTCATAGGCTTCTGGGCCTGCAAAGCAAATGGCATTATGGGTGTTTGGCCAACACTAGCTATAGTTAGAGTGGCTAGTAGTCATCCAGAAAGTGACTGAGGTAACAACAGCATCATAGTGATGTTCTGACAGCATATCTCCAAGAAAGGAAGAGCTGTTGAGCCAATACTCACTATGGGCATTTTGCCAGGGCAGGGGCAGGGAAAGACATTGTTCCTGTCTATGTTTTCTAAGGAGACACAGTGTGAGGGCAGAGTAGTGTAGCCTGCACATCCTATCCTGTGTGTAGCACCATTATCCAATGTGGCACACACATACCTCATGTTCCAGGAACATGGGTGCTGTTGCTTGGAAGGGCTTGTAGTTGGCAACCTTGAAACTTCTGTCATCAGAAGGATGGGAAGAGGGTAAGCTGTGAGCCTTCCTGACTTGCAGAGGCAGAAGTAAGACTGAATCTGCTGTGAGACTGGATCAATATATGGATCCTCTACAACAACCCCCACCTTTGTTCTCTGCAGCTGCTGCACTCTCATCCCAGCACATGGGGAGCTGCTGGGAGGACAGCAAGCTGGCCCCCAGATACTACCCTCCCTCAACAGCCAGCTTCCTCTTCTCCAGACGCCTTGGAAACCTCATCATCGTTTGGCCTGAAATACTGAGGGGAGAGCAAGAAGGCTGAGGGGAAGCAAATGGCACACAGGCTGCTAGCAAAGAGAAGTTTCACAATACTGCTGGCTGGCTCAGAGCAGGCTTCTGCAGTGGGTATCCTAACATCCTTTACTTCCCTCACCGCCTTCTCACTCCCTGGTATGAGGACTTGACCATCTTAACTCTCACCTGAGCTGTGGGCTTCAGTCATGCCAAGCAAGGAGAGAGAAGATACTAAAGGAAGTAAGGAGTGTGCAGGCTTCCGGGCCAGCCAGACATGTTGGCTTGCAGCCTCCCTTTGGAATACTCATGACCCAGCCCAGGGGTCGTTTCGTAGAAAAAGAGCTAGGGGAACTCATTAGCATAACTCATTAGCATATGCCACACACCCTGACATCACCGGAAGTGTGTCATAAGGCCACACCCCATGACATCACTGGTAAATATAATAAAGATGGAATATAAATAAATAAGAGAATAACTCCTCAAGGGCCAGAAAATAAGCATTTCTTTTGTAGTGAAAGGCCATTTTTTCACTAATATTCCACACTATTTAATCAATGGGTATCTAAATATCTATTTGCCTATTAAAATTATCTCTTGCCTTTTCCATAGAACTTAAGACCATGAACCTGTCTATTACGGCACTAAACTGGTACAGAGCTCCTTAGCTTCAGCGAGGTTAACAGATCTTCAGGCCACATTCTGGGATCTGGGCTATTTAAAGTTGTTGTTTTTCTAATCTGTTGTACATAACCATGACCACTCCTCATAGAAGAAAAACTAACCATTCATACTTATATATACTCAACACATCTGAGACAATGCAGATGCCATAATGCACACATACCACTCCAAAGCAAAAAGTTGGTGAACATTTAAAACAAAATATTCTACAGCTACAGCATGAAGTATTTCATATTCATTTCTGTACCAATTTT
>NW_015168714.1:343245-344449 GCF_001447785.1 Gekko japonicus
AAGAACGTACCTTTAAAAATATCTTTAAAGAAAAAAAAATCCGCATAGTTACAGCACAGAAACTGTGGCTCTCATTAGACACCCTTTTGCGGAAGCACACCAAACAATCCTGTTTGGCGAGGGGACATTTCCTCCCAACCCTTTTTTTTCTCCTCCCCTCCCCACGCTCTCACTTCCTGCTGCCGTCCAACTACAACTCCCAGGAGCACCTGGGTGGTCCGTTTGGTCTGAAAGTGAAAACAAACTTTTGGCTGCCCATTTCAGTGAAAACAGCCCTGTTTCATTTCTCTTTTGTTTCCACTTGTGAGTTTCGTGATGTGCAAAAGGAGCCGTCGAGACACCGCATTCGGAAGCAAAAAGTGCTGAGGCTTCACGGCTTGGAAGTGAGAGATCGGGCCAGGCCAAGCGGCGGCATGCGCCACCGGCTCATGCAGTAAAAGTGGAGCCTCATGCAGGAATCCCATATGCGACCTGCAAGCGCGAGTCCGGTTCCTGCTGCACGCTAGGTGGCTGCATCCTTGCCTCGCTCTTGGTAGCCCTTCCTAGCAGTTTCCTTCACCCCCCCCCCTCTTTCTTTTTAATACCATGTGGGGCTAATGGAAGTGATGCGATTTCTCTGCAACCTTAAGCATAAGCAATAAATAAATATGGAGGCTGCTGCTAAACCAAGAGGTGAGAAAGAGCAGAACTTTGGGAGTGCTCCTGAATGCCTCCTTAACAATGGAGGCCCAGGTAGCAGCCACTGCAAAGTCAGCCTTTTATCATCTTCTGCTGATCAGGCAATTGGTTCCCTTCCTCAAATGCAATGAACTGGCAACAGTGATCCATGCAATGGTCACCTCGAGACTGGATTACTGCAATGCTGTCTACATGGGACTGCCCCTGTCCCAAATTCAGAAGATACAGCTGGTGCAGAATGCAGTGGCCCGGCTGTTGTTGGGTCTCCCTACGCAGAAGCACATCCAGCCTGCACTAAGAACACTGCACTGGCTGCCTATTAGGGCTGCCAAGCCGCGGCGGGGGATCCGTGCATCGTCACAGGATCCCTGCCGCGGGGGGACAGCGATACGTGTTGCACCGGCGTCGCCAGGATGTGACGCTACGCATCGCTCTGGCAACGGGACTCCAAACAGCCCTGTTGCCAGAGTGACGCATAGCGTCACATCCTGGCGATGCCGGTGCAGCGCATATCGCTGTCCCCCCG
>NW_015168714.1:344940-346762 GCF_001447785.1 Gekko japonicus
CTGCCCGGGCTCCTTATTGGGGCTGCCAAGCCGCGGCGGGGGATCCGTGCATCGTCACAGGATCCCTGCCGCGGGGGGACAGTGATACGTGCTGCACCAGCGTCGCCAGGATGTGACGCTACGCGTCGCTCTGGCAACGGGACTCCAAACAGCCCTGTTGCCAGAGTGACGCATAGCGTCACATCCTGGCGATGCCGGTGCAGCGCATATCGCTGTCCCCCCGCGGCAGGGATCCTGTGACGACACGCGGATCCCCCGCCGCGGCTTGGCAGCCCTACTGCCTATAGCATACTGAATTCGGTTCAAGGTGCCGGTTCTTTCCTTTAAAGCCCTATATGGTCAGGGGCCTACATACCAAAGGGACCGCCTTTCCCCATATGTTCCCCAGAGAGCACTACGATCGTGATCCCAAAATCGTCTGGCTTTACCAGGTCCTAGAGAAGTCAGGCTGGCGGTGACGTGGGCAGTGGCAGCTCCGCACTGGTGGAATGAGCTCCCAGATGACATCAGGGCCCTGTGGGACCTTTTACAGTTCCATGGGGCCTGCAAGATGAAGCTCTTCCACCAGGCCTTCGAGTAGGAAACCACCCTAATAAATCGAGGCCCTGGCCCCAAACTAACATCATCATTAACATGTCACTATTAGATTCAAATTACCATCATCAACAACATGTCAGTGTTAGACGCTGCTACTGCCCGCCATCGGCTACGAAGAGCACTAGCACTTTACTCTGTTTTATGATTGTATCGTTGTGGTTTTATTTAACTTTGTGTTTTAGTATTCTAAAATGTTTTATGTAAGCCGCCCTGAGCCTGCCTTGGCAGGGAGGGCAGGATACAAGTCAACTAAATAAATAAATAATAAATTAAAAAAAATTAAAACCCTCTGAATTCTTGGAAGAGTGAGGGGGAAAATGCATGCTTCCAGTTTGACATCAAAACTAAAACAGATTCTCAGGCCTGTCTATGCTAAACATTCTAAGCAACATTCCCTTTTAACCTTAAAGTGCACAACAGGATTAGGTGTTAGATCCCAAATCAGGAGAATAGATCCACGTTCAAAAAGAAGAAAGATTTATTTCCAAAGCATGGTTGATCACGAACATACAGAGATTGTTAGGAATAACTACAATACCCAGGGAAGGTGTATTAAAAGGAACTTCAAACCAGGTTTAAACCAATGAGCATATTTCCCTCGTCCGGTTTACAGATTAGAAGAGGCGCGAAGCAGTGTGAGAACAGCAACGGTCCATTCCATAAACACAGGTTAAGTTCACATGGGAAATCTAAACAAGCCAGAGCATTAAGACATAACACCACATCGCACCAGCTGGAGACCTTGGCAGTTACAGAGGCACTACATGAACAGGATAAGGCTTTGGGAGAAAGGAAGGGGGATGGGACGTGTCCCAAGGAAATGGCAGCTCGCTGACATACTGCCCACCTGAAAATTCAATTTACCCACCACCTCCCGGCCCCGGCGGGAGATCTCCCGGTCTCCCCGGGAGGCCTCCCGGTTTGTCCGGGAACATCCTGTGGAACTCCCTAACGTGATAAGGGGCCCGAATATCCCCTTCTTCCACCCATTCCCGGTGCTGGGGTCCGAAATCAATCCATTCCACAAGATACCACAGTTTACCACGTTTACGCTTGGAATCCAAAATGGCAGAAATTTCAAATTGTTCTTGTCCCTCAATGAGGAGGGGGGGGTTGAACCTTGGCATCCCTCCATTTACACTGACCAGTGTCCTTTTTCAAGAGGCTGAAGTGGAATACAGAATGCAACGCCCGAAGATTTTTTGGCAATTCACCATCCACAGCA
>NW_015168714.1:350734-361346 GCF_001447785.1 Gekko japonicus
AGGTCTCGTTCACTCGCCCGTTCGTCCGGCCAGAAATCGTCTTCGATCCGAAAAGTTTCTGCCGGGCAGCTCCGTGGTCTTTCGGGATACACTTCTGGCTCAAACAGGCTTTCCCGAAGTCCACTCCCACGATGAGCAAATGTCTCTTTCGTGCCTTGAGTATCAAACATAGTCCAATCCTCCGAGGCCCTCGTCTCCCATTTTCCCCATTGCGACGGGGTAGGAGGCGGCCAGGGAAGAGTCTCGTGCCTTGGGATCGCTCCCCCGACGGCTCCCTCGGTCGGCATCGAGTCCGACGTCGAACCGGTGACCGGGATGGCACCACGGTCTCCCGCGAAATATGGAGGTTTCCCTTTGGCCCCGCTCATGACCGGAGTCAGATTCGGGGTGAGGGGGAAAGGAAGATTCCTAACAAAAATGTTAGATCCCAAATCAGGAGAATAGATCCACGTTCAAAAAGAAGAAAGATTTATTTCCAAAGCATGGTTGATCACGAACATACAGAGATTGTTAGGAATAACTACAATACCCAGGGAAGGTGTATTAAAAGGAACTTCAAACCAGGTTTAAACCAATGAGCATATTTCCCTCGTCAGGTTTACAGATTAGAAGAGGCGCGAAGCAGTGTGAGAACAGCAACGGTCCATTCCATAAACACAGGTTAAGTTCACATGGGAAATCTAAACAAGCCAGAGCATTAAGACATAACACCACATCGCACCAGCTGGAGACCTTGGCAGTTACAGAGGCACTACATGAACAGGATAAGGCTTTGGGAGAAAGGAAGGGGGATGGGACGTGTCCCAAGGAAATGGCAGCTCGCTGACATTAGGATACCAATGAAACCCCACTCCTCCCTGGCTTGCCCCTGATGTTGCCCATTTTTGGCCCATATGCCAGCATGGGTGTGACACTGGCAGACAGCACTATGTTGGCATATATCTGAGTTATGTTGGCATGGGGATTATTAGCAATCCCAAATGATGTTCAGACATCCTAGGACTGCACCCTTAATATCTTAAGTAGCACATTGTTTCACTGTGTCTGAGCTGACAGTGCTACAGGTCCACCCTGCCAACTTGTTGCAAAAACAGAGCTATGATCCGTAAACCATGATCCAAATCAGAATAATTAGCTTCAGTGGGATTAAATCAATTGCTATCCAGATATCTCCCATAACAGGAATGTTGATTGAACTTTGAATTAAACATGTGCGTTCTTTTGCAGCTCTTTAAAAGTGTGCTAGAGTGACAGACAGATGCATTTTATATTTGAAACAATAATAAATTATTTCCCCAGATATGAAAAGCATGGAGGGCTAGTCTGTTGAATTACCTAGTAGATCTTCTGGATAAAAAAAAACCATTGGGAGAGTCTGACTTACAATACTTCCAAAGTAATGAGTATTTTTACATATCTGTGGTTCTAATAGAAGTAGATTTGCATTGCTTTGAACTCTCCAAAATAATTATGCACACAAGGTGAGGTTCTGGTGAGAACTAAAGGCTTGGGTGGAACTAAATAAATTGGAAAACTGGATAAACTGGTTCAAAATACATTCAATGAGACAGAACTTCATACTGTATCTGAGTAACTGACTTAAAGAGGAGCCACCAAGAAGATGAGAAGGCACTTACAGGAATCCCAAATTTCTTCCTATTGATTTATGTAGCTCTTGCAGTTCACTACAGCTGCAACACAGTGTGTTAAATGCTGTAGTATGTCTACTTTTCTTACTTGGAATACCTACCAGATTCAACAGGGCTCACTGTGACTAAAGATGTTCAGGATCAAGCTGCAGAGCTGCAATCCAACACACAGATCACTTAGGAATAAAGACGACTGAACACAGTGGACCTCTCTTCTGAATGGGATTATCATGTCCCAAGTCCCAAATCTATGCTGATTTGTTTGCATATTATGCAAATTGTTAATGATGCAAATCAGCACGTTAGTTTTGCATTTTATACCAATTGTTTTGTTAGCTCATGGTAAGAACCACAAGGGGGAATTCAGTGGTTCAGTTTTCTCATCTAAACATTTGTTTATGTGATAGAAATACCAAAACAAGATATTACTGCTATCAGTCAACATGGTGATGTCCGCTCATTGGCTAGAAAGCCAGAATATGGAAACAGGTAAGTTTCTTGCTAAATTGGGCAGTATACTGGTAGCACATTTTCCTTCATCATTTTGCAGCCACAAAACTAGGGAACAGGGAAATAGAGCTCAGTTAACACTGAAAGGTGAAAGTGGGTTCATGGCAGTGACCTCCAGCATCACGTGTAGCTGTGCACAAGGCAATATATACACATGAAAATTGAGGATGGATTCTGTACCATGATAATTCTTCCTCCTCCGCATCATGGAGGTACCTGTCTCCATGTGAATAGGGCTATAAAAAGGCTAAGAATATAAGCCACAATAACTTAATGGTGGAACAGTGAATGGCATGCTAGCTACATCATAATTTATTCCAGTGGTCTATGAAGAAACACATGCAACTGAAAACCTGAACATACAAAACTAGAACTATGTTGTAGATGCCACAGGGTTTTTAAAAAAATTAATGATCTTTCAGAATAACAGTGTGATTGTGAGACTATCATAGAAATTCAGATATCATGCAAATAAATGCAAGTAATTACATTGGGTTATTTTGCGGTAACAAATGAGATTATAGCACTCTTGCATGATTAATATAATGTAGAATTTCTTGAATGTAGGTATTGAACAAGCCTGGAAAAGGAAAAATTGTTTTCTTTGCTACTCTATGTATCCTCTTCTCTCCCTGCCCCCGGATCCAGCTAGTTTTATTCAAACATATACCCAGTTACAGAAATACTTGTCTGAGCTGCTAGTTACCACTAGGTGTCATAGTTCTGCCACTTGTGCACTTCTTCATACATAGTTAAAAATTCCTTAGATAGTATTAAAAATAAAATTTTGTTATGCTCTATTGGTTTTCAAATATCAACATTTTCAGTTACGTTTTATATTTTCTTTACTCTTCCTACCTAATTTGATACATTGTTTTATATCACAAATTAATTGATATAGCATAATGATTGGGCATTCAGTTGCACCATATTTCATACACTGTTTGGACGTTATACTTGCTGTGGATATTGGCAATTGACATCTATGGGATGGCATTAGCTGCTAGGGTAGGAAACTCACTATATGATGGTCCCGACTTTTGCAGTGAGTTGCTGTGAAATGATGGGTCAGGGGTAAGAAACAGCTGACTGAGTGCAAAGTCTAAACTGATTCAAAATTTCTTTGTTAGAAAAGATTATAATGCTTGTATGGCTGGTGTAAAAAGCATTAGTGGAGTTGTAATACAGCAAGGATTTAAGGGTCAGTGAGTGCGTGAACAGTGCACTCCTTATACCTTTCTAAGACTGTTGAAGTAAATGGGCTTCAAAGGGTGCAACTGCTTAGGATGGCACTGAAATTTTTTTAAACCACATAGATCTTCAATAAAATAGTTTTTGGAATGTTTACTGGTGGTCTTTGTTATAAAATCTGTTATAAACTCACCTTTGAGTTATTTATTAAAGGTTTTAGTAGCATTTCTGTCATTTCAGAGAATGTGTAAAACGGAAATGTTTAGAAGGACATCTTATAAAGGGGTTAGAACTGTCAGAGGTTGATTCGGGGGGGATCGCCATTCCCCCGGGTGAGGTGCGGGGGCGGGGTGGACGACAAAGCCCCGCCCCCTGCTTCCGGCTGCCCCGCTTCCGGCCCTCATTCAGCCAGGAGGAGGCAGGAGAAGAGGGAGGGTAAGTTGCTTCCTCCCCGCCTCTCCCCACCCCTGTCTGCCTGGGGCCAGGGAGGGCTTTTGCGGGGCTTCCTCGCACTCCCGCCAGCCTTGCAGGTCCACCGCCGGGCCCCTGATGGGGCTCGTCAGTGGAGCCGCAAGGCCGGCGGTGGCGGTCGGGACCGTTGGGGGCGGGGGGTCTTCGCGGGGCTTCCTCGCACTCTTGCCAGTCTTTTGTCTTCCTCAGCCCGGCGCATCCCTCCCTCCCTCCCCCTACCCCACGGAACCCCAACCCTCTGCCGAGGATGGACCCGGCCACCGGGCCCCCTCAGGACCCCCAGCCGCTGCCTTCTTGGACTGAGTGGAGAGAGCCGGAGGAGAGGCGGGGGTGGCTGCTGCTTCACCCGCCACCTCTGCCTCCCTCCCTCCCTTTTCTTTCTTTCCTTCCCTCCCGCCGTTCTCCTCGCGTCACTGCAGAAGGCGCAGCTGCCATGGGGTCACTGGTCCGGGCTAGCTAGCAGAGGGGTGGGTGGCGGGTTGCACCGGAGCAGCACTTGCAACTGTGCAGGGCCTCGGCCACCCCCCTATAGATGGAAAACCTGAACACCAGGTCATGACATCATCAAAGGTAGTCATACAGTCCCTGAACTCTGCAGTTGCCAGCTACTTTCACAAGTGTTTTAATTTGCAGTTTCTCGTGTACTCAGCAAGATATTCTCTTGATTCTTTCACAGCAGTATTCCAGATTCTTCACACTAGCTTACAGTGTTACTGAGTTCAGTTTCCCTTGCATATTTGAGTGTGTTTCGTATAATTTACAAGCATATAATAGGGGAAAGTGGTGGATTTCTGTTATATGATGGTATTGTAAAATAATACTAAGAGTTTAATAACTTCTGGTTTTCAGTATTACTTTTTATTTACCATTGACACAGCATGAGATATTAATATGCACAAACTCATACTTAGGTAAGAAGTTTTCACATACAGTAAACTTCAATTATAATCTCCAGTTACCCAAAAAAAAAAACAGCTACACTGGATATTGGTGTACAAAGTTCATTGTGAGTACATTCACAAACGTTCAAGGGAACCAACAAATGTAATAGAGAGTACAACAATCAATCTTCCTATGGAACTTCTTTTGAGTAAATTAGTAAATTAGAGGAAAATATAGTAACTTCACATTGTGGCCTTCAATGAATCTAAATTTCACCAGTTGCCATTTTGTCAGCAAGCTGCCAAAGAACTCTGTGTGGTGTACCACGGTCCCTGTTTAGGGTTCCCCCCCCCCTCCTTAGTGTTCCTTAGTGATACCCAAATGCGCATGCTTGCTGGTATAATGAATCGCACGTTTGCTTGTCTTATGCATTCCTTTCTATGAACGCTATTTCTGCTTTGAAACATGCTTATCTGCAAGGTCACAGGTGCGGAGAGGAGATGGCTTCGCTTAGTCTATAATGAGTTAGAGTGTGAGAAGAACTAATTGTTTATCTTTTAGGAAACCGTTGCTTCTCAGACTAAGAGCACGAATCTGAGAATCTACCCGCGCGAGCGGGAACCAAGTCCATTGTTTATTGTCGGTTTGAATTCGCTTTTCTATCCCCTGCTTTGACCCTTCCAAGTTATTCTAAACAGTGAATGTGTTCCTGTTCCATCATGGCTTCAATAAAATACTACTTTGCTACAAACGTGTATTAATTGCAAGTTGTGGGGATCGGACATTCTGTTTAGAATCCCTTTTTCTCTATCGCGCTGAATCTACTGACACCAGTATGAGCGGTGCCGAGGAGGAACCACCTAAGACAGAACCTGGAGACGGGACCACTCCGGTCACGTCGACCCCACCGGCCACGACGACGCTGGCATCGGGGGCCGAGGGGGGAGCTGTCCCAAAGAACGTTCCGTTGACTTGGCCGTTCAACCCCTCGCGTCCTGCCTCATCGGCTTGGGATGACTGAAGCAACTTTGATGCAGCAGCAGCTCGAGAGACCTTTTCCCATAGAGGGGGGGTCTCAGAGAAAGCATGTACGACCAGGGACTCCTGACGGGCCAGGGACAGCCGTCGTTGGGAACGCAAGCCGACCTGACTGGGAGGCCGTGGATGATGAGCCGCCTAGAGGAACAACCGGGCAGGTTTACCCCAGACCCAGAGATGGAAGAGAGGGTGGAAGATATTGATCAAACCCTCCAACAATTGATGCAGACAGTGGAGGAGGTGTTCCAGCAAATACCAGATTTGGTAGAGTGATCAGTGGAGACTGCTCTAGCCAGAAGACCCGCGCCCCAAGCCCTTCCGGCGGGCCCAGGGGCCCCAGCAGGACTGGCACTTCCTCCCCCAGCGGGCCCGGCACTACCTCCCCCAGCCGGACCGGGAGCACCGGTTCTTCCTTCCCAACAACCGGGGGGCCCGGGGACAGGGAGAGCATGGCCAAAGGACCTACTGGAAGCAACCTTCGATGGCAACCCGGAGGAGCTAGCCTACTTTGTTGTGCGAGTGCAGAAATTCGTAAATCTGCACGACCACCTGTTTCCAGATGACAGCAGGCGAATTGACGTGGTGGCGGCTCGCTTGAGAGGCACAGAGGCGGCTTGGTATGTGGGGTTGCACAACGCGAGAGGCCCGGAACTGAGAAACCTAAGGGCGTTCATGTGGGCCCTGCGAACGAGATTCGAGGATCTGAATGCTGGACAGCGGGCTAAGGCATGATTCTCCCCCCCCACAACCGGGGCCCCGGGGGCAGGGAGAGCACGGCCAAAGGATCTGCTGGAAGCAACCTTCAATGGCAACCCGGAAGAGCTAGCCTACTTAGTTGTGCGGGTGCAGAAATTTGTAAATCTGCACGGCCACCTGTTTCCAGATGACAGCAGTCGAATTGATGTGGTAGCGGCTCGCTTAAGAGGCACAGTGGCGGCTTGGTATGTAGGGTTGCACGACGCAAGAGGCCCAGAACTGAGAAACCTAAGGGCATTCATGTGGGCCCTGCGAACGAGATTCGAGGATCTGAATGCTGGGAAGTGGGCTAAGGCGTTCCTGCGCACTTTCAAAGAAGGACAACAAACGGTGTGTGAATACTCAACTGAGTTACAGAACCAAGCAGCTAAACTCCCTAACTGGCCAGAACATGTCCTGGTATTGATGTACCTTGTGGGGCTGAACCCAGAGATCCACGAAACAGTACTCAGATCGGTGGATCGGTCTCTACTCGCCTGGACCCAAGAAGCAGAAAGCGTGGAGAGCCGTCTGCAAACCTTACGTCTTGACATGGCTGCAGGGAAGGTGAGCCAACACCCTCCTCCTATGAAGACCAAACCACCCCGTTTGGTGGAGGCTGCACGAGAGCAAAGGATGCGACTAGGGCTGTGCCTGAAATGCGGGGAAAGGGGGCATTTCGCAGCAGATTGTGGCCAGAAGACCCCACGCGAGAAGCCTCCAACCCCGAAACCGCGTACAGCAACTCCGACTAAAAAGGCGCTGGGAAAGCCGAAGTTTGCAAAAGCTCTTCAGGCATCTCCAGAGGAAGACGACGGGGAATCCAGTGAAGCTGAGCAGGAGCCGGCGGGAAACGACCGGGTCCTGCCGTAGATGGCGCACAGCGGCAGGACCCTCCTATGGAGGCGCGAAAAGTGGTGAACGAACCCCCCTCCCTTTTCTTTGTGACTGTGTCATTAATGAATCCCCTGCTGGGGACTCATGTGCGTGTAAAAGCGCTGATTGACTCGGGGTGTGGGAGAGACTTAATTAGCCCAGCCGTGGTGTCCGGCTTGGAAGCTGGAGTGAAAAAGCTCAAAGAACCGTTAATATTTACTCAGATGGACGGGTCTCCCATGAAAGACCCTTGCTTATACGAGACTATACCTTTACGTATGGGGGCAGGCGAGCATTGGGAGCATAGATCCTTCATAATCACCCCTGCAAGCCAGTTCTCCCTGGTGTTGGGGGCTCCCTGGCTCTACAGCCATGATCCCTATATACTCTGGGAGGAGGGGAAGATAGACTTTATGTCTCCGAAATGCCGGGAGCACAAGTGTGAACCAGAATGGGGGCTCTCGCCAGCAAAGGCGTCGCCGTTTGCACTCCTTACTAGGGAAGTGCTCTCATCATTGCCCAAAGAGTACCGGGACTTAGCCCTAGCGTTTGGGAAGGAGGAGGCAGACGAGCTACCCCCCCATAGACACTCCGATTGCAGTATTGAGCTAGTCCTGGTGGCCAAACTACCCAAAGGGAAGATATATGCCATGGGTCCGGCCGAGAAAGAGGAACTTAGAAAATTCATTGATAAAAACCTTGCGAGGGGATTTATCCGACCGGCCACCTCCCCGTTTGCTGCACCAGTCCTTTTCCGGAAAAAGAAGGATGGTGGCATAAGACTCTGCACGGATTACCGGGGTTTAAATGCAGTGTCGACCACCAATGCATAACCAATGCCATTAATTAAAGATTTACTGGCGGAGGCAGCAAAGGGGAAGATTTTTTCCAAACTTGATCTTCGGGATGCCTACTTCCGTGTGCGCATCAAGGAAGGCGATGAAGCGAAAACCGCCTTCAATACACCTTTGGGGCAGTTCGAATACTTGGTTATGCCCTTCGGGCTTCAGGAGGCTCCTGGGGTCTTCATAACCTTGATTAATGAGGTCCTACACGAACATTTATTCAAGGGGGTGCTTATTTACCTAGACGACATTTTACTGTATTCCCCCAACCTGCCCTCACATGTTAAACTGGTTAGAAAAGTCCTACGTACATTGCACAAGCACAAACTCTTTGCCAAGCTGTCGAAGTGTGAATTCCACAAGACGCAGATAGACTTCCTGGGCTACCGCATATCATCAGCCGGGCTGGAGATGGATCCAGGAAAAATAAAAGACGTGGTGGGGTGGGAGGCACCAAAGATTCGGAGGCAATTACAAGCCTTCTTAGGATTCGCTAACTTTTATACATCCTTTATAAAAAACTTCGCCCAGGTCGCACTCCCGTTAACTGACTTATTGAAAACCAAGGGGAAAGGCCAAGAGGCTACGAGACCCGGGGCACCGCTCTCGTGGTCGGCAGAGTGCGAAGGGGCATTAAGGAAGTTTAAGGAACTGTTCACTTCTGAACCAGTTTTAGCCCACCCCGATGAGACGAAAAAATTCATTGTTCAAACCGATGCCTCAGATGTAGCCATGGGGGGGGGCAATCTTGCAAGAGGGGGAGGATGGGCACTTACATTCGTTAGCTTACATCTCTAAAAAATTCTCTGAGGCAGAGAGACATTGGTCCGTGTGGGAGAAGGAGGTGGGAGCAATAAAACTTGCGTTGTCTACGTGGAGGCACTGGCTAGAAGGGGCGAGAGTACCGTTTGAAGTGTGGACTGATCACAAGAATCTTGAAACTCTAAAATCGCCCCGGTGCCTAAACGCAAAGCAACTACGATGGGCTGACTTTTTCTCCAAATTCCAGTTCACACTCCATCATTTCCCGGGGTCAGCTAACTCGCTTGCGGATGGGTTGTCACGCCTTCCCCAGCATGCCAGTCAACGGGACATAATCGTGGATTCAATTTTCACCCCTGCCCAATTGGGGGGAGTGGTCATCACTCGGAGTCAAGCCTCCAAAATCCCCACCTCTCCCCCTTCCCAGCCACCTACTCCTCCCCCTGAGCATGCCTGGCTGAGAGACTTTCGGGGGGGGGGTTCTGAGGAAGACAAGTTGCTTGTGCAGGGGGTGGAGGATTGTTACATAGGGGAAGATGGTTGTTGGTACAAGGATGGTAAATTGTACGTACCCATCAAGCTAAGGGGGAAAATCCTAGAGGCTACCCATGGATCTAAACTGGCGGGGCACTCGGGATATGTTAAATCTCTGCAATTGCTCAAACGTCAATTCTGGTGGCCGCACATGCGAAAAGACCTAACGCCGTTTGTGCAAACATGTCAAATGTGTGCCATGAGCAAACTGAGGGGGGGCAAACCACCGGGACTGTTACATCCCCTTCCAACCCCCAACAGGCCATGGGAGGTTATATCAATGGACTTTATCACGGACCTCCCACCCAGCAGAAACAAAACGGTCATTTGGGTGGTGGTTGATTTCTTTTCGAAGCAAGCGCATTTTATACCGTTCCCCTCACTCCCCACGGCCAAATCTTTGGCGAAACCCTTCTTTAACAACATTGTACGTCTCCATCTTTTACCTACCAAGGTGATCTCCGATAGGGGCATGCAATTTGTTTCCAGGTTTTGGAAAGAACTGATGGAGATTATGGGAGTGGAGAGGGGCTTGAGCAGTGCTTACCACCCAGAACTGATGGGCAGACCGAACGGGTGAACCAGACATTGGAACAATACTTACGATGATCTACTTCGTGGTCTCTGTGCTTCACACCAATGGGGATCTAGTGCGCCTGCGCTAGATCTGCTGGTGCCTATCAAGCTCTCTTAAAAGGATTTTCATGCCTGGCCCAACTGAGCATGCTCAGGAGCCCCAGTGAGCATGCCCAGAAGGGCAGGCACGGACATCCCGCCAGTTCTTTCCTTTCCGCCACGCTGAGCAGACCTTTCTTCGAGAGGTCTGGCCGGATCGCTGCTTTTGGATCACTTTTTAGTGATTAGCTCTCGTTTTTCTCCTCAGTTTTTCTTCAGTTTCTTTTTCTTTCTGTGTTTTGACAAAAAAAGAGACTTTTTGTTTTTCGTCGTCTGAGGTAAAATTGCCTCAGGCCTTCGGGCCGCTGGCCCAACCCCCCCCCCTCCTTCCTTGTCGCTGGCTTTTTCTCCTCAGTCTATGGAGAAGAAGAAGACAAAAAAGTCAAAAAAGTGGGGATTTTTCAACCGTTGTCGTACTTGTGGAAGTAAATTGGCTCCTCCAGA
>NW_015168714.1:361792-362242 GCF_001447785.1 Gekko japonicus
GGACTTCTGCATCGCCCACAACATATTCCTCATCGCCGTTCACATTCCGGGACATCTGAACGTGGAGGCAGACCAACTCAGCCGTTCAGGACTCAGCCTGCATGAATGGGGACTAAACCCCTCATACCTGTCTCCTCTCTTCCGCAGGTGGGGGACCAGGCACAACACCCAATGTCACCTTTTCTGCAGCCGAGGAGGGAGCGACCCCTCATCTCTCGGGGACGGCCTCCTTTACCCATGGTCCACTTCGCTCCTCTACATGTTTCCCCCCCCTGCCCCTACTCCTCAGAGTGGTCAGGAGGATTCTCGAGGAAAACGCAGACGTCATCCTCATAGCGCCCTGGTGGCCAAGGCAGCCGTGGTTCTCCACGGTCCTGGAACTGTCGGCCGGGATGTATCACCAGTTCCCACCATCCAGACCTGCTCCACCTGTCTCAGTTGCCTGTACTC
>NW_015168715.1:0-26079 GCF_001447785.1 Gekko japonicus
CTTCTATTTCTGAAAATTCTTTCCACAGTTAGCATATTAAGCTAGTATTTGGGAGCCCCAAGTTCAAATCCCCACTTGTACCATGGAAGCTCACTGGGTGACCTTGGGCCAGTCACATTCTGTCAGCTTAACCTTCCTCACAGGGTTGTTGTGAGGATAAATGGAGAAAAGAATGATGTAAGCCACTTTAGTCTTCATTGGCGAGAATGGTGGGGTATAAATGAACTAAACAGGGGCCATTTCCTGTAGGAGCGCACAGGAGTGGAGCTCTGGCAGTAAAGAGCCCAGGGGGTGGGCACATGCAACAAGCACCACCCCCTGCTCCCAGCAGCCTTCAGTCAGAGCAAGAAGCAGCCAGGTAAGTTGCAGAGCCCCAGCCCCCTGGTCCAAAACAGTCCAGCGGCACCTTTAAGACCAAGTTTTATTCAGGTACAAGCTCTCTCTCCTCTGTGAGGGCAGATCTGCACATTCCCCTCCCCCATAGCTAGCAATCCAAAACAGTCCAGTGGAGCCTGAGCAGTGGGTGTTGCCTTCTGACACACTTCCGGTGATGTTAGGGGGTGTGGCATATGCAAATGAATTGTGCTAATGAGTTATGCTAATGAGCTCCTGCACCTCTTTTTCTAGGAAATGACCCCTGGAACTAAATAATAACAAATAATATTCAGAGTGCTTGCACTTTGTGATGTGTTTGCAGTACTATCACACTTGGTTGTTCTTTGCATTTGGGGGTACACAGTGTTGTTGCAGTGGTATGTGCATTTTAATCATGCACAATCTATTTATAGCTAAAGATGTACCCCACTCAGATGTGAGTTTTGCTTTTCAGAAGCTTGGTTGGTTTCCTGTTTAATGGGGGGAGGGGTGATGAACCAAGAATTCTGGAGCTTCTCATTCTCTTGTTTACCCACAGAAGGCCAGAAAGTATTCACCTCAGTCCTGCTTCTCTAAAGATAACAGTGGAGTTTCTACTCCAATAGTAAGAATATTTTCTACAGTGTGTGCTGATTAATAATTAGAGATCACGAACTATGGCTTAACAATTAATTGGTTATTTATTAAGAAGAAATCTTCACAGAGCTTTTCTGCTTTGTCCACACAGTGCATGTAGGATTTCATCTCGTGTATCCACTAACATTTCCCTCCGTGCAGCATATCCTTCTCTTTCAGTGCAGATGTATTTTTGTGACACTCCTATCTGCTGTAATCCTCTTTCTAATAAATTAACTGCATGGGGCCAGGAACATGGCATCCTCCAAACCATCGTCTGCAGTTTGGTGCACTACAGCTCTGATATGTAGTTCTTCCAATTTCTTCATTGCATGAACACTCCACATGAACTTGCCTCTGCATTGCCACTATACCAACTGTATTCACCTCCTCCATATTATAGCAGTGACCCAAATTATGAGGGAGTAGAGAATCACATAGCCCCCAAAGCAATTGTGTGCAACCCTGTAATTTTTAAAAAGAAACCTAAGAATTCCAGATTCTGATAATTGGAGATAATAGTTTGAGAAACAACATACAGTAAAACAAATTAAAAGAGCACAAAAACTTGGTTCCATAATATTCTGAGAACTAATTCAAAGTGGTAATTTATTGATTACAGGTGCTTACTGGTCCAATAAAGTAGTTTAGGTCTCCTACACCTATATTCAACACTGTACTGGGCATGTTGTGGGAAGAAATTCAGAAGCTGGTAGGAGCTATTACACAGTGACAGTCTAGGCAGAAGCATCCCTTATTGAGGGACTAAAGTTAAAAAAAAATTATAGAGGGAAGAAGGAGGGGGAAGAAAATGCTAAGGCTGACCATGGTACAACAGAGTTAAGAAATGGGGGTTATCCATCAGAAGCTTGTGAATACAAAGAATGACTCAAGGGAGATTGATTGCTTGGGAACAACATCTGGAGTGATTAATTCAGGACAAACCCCTTTTAAGGACATGTTGAATACCACTGTGGTCACCATGTATACCTCACAGTGCTTGGGAAAGTTTTGATGCCTGTGCAGAGTTACTGTCACCTCACAACCAACAGTACAAATCTGGGTTAACATTCTTTTTTTTTTTTTTGCACCTGTCTGAGAGTCATCCTAGTTTACTGCAGCACTGATCCTGTTGTGCATCTTCCTCATCATTCCCTTCTTTCCCCCCCACAAAAGGATGGATGGATGCAAACCACCAACAAAATGCCACTTCCTTCCATGTATCTTACAATGTAAAGCTGAATGTTACTTACAGTGCCACTGATCTGTTCTCAAAAGGTAATCTGCATAGGCTGGGGACTGGTCAAGTGGCCCAGCAGTGGAGCTGCAGGGGCTGTGACTGCAGTGGCATCCTCCCCTCCACAGCAACAGTGCTGTTGCATCCAAAGGATGTTACAGGGATACAACAGTGCAGCTGTGACAGACAGGAAAACCAGCCATCCATGGGGCACAATCAGTAGGGCAGGGAGGGCCCACACACTGGTGGGCCATGTCTGTGGTATATACCCTGTCCTCTTAGAGGCACAGGTCTCTGCCACATAGAATGAAGGCAGCAGCGCAAAAATGGGGGAGGGACACACCACTCTGCACACCGAGAGCAATCTCAAACAGGTCCACCCTGAAGTAAGCCCCATGTGAAGCAATGGGGGTGACCCTCAGAAAAGTGGCAGATGAGAGCAAAAAAAATATGGGGCTGGCTGAGGGTGCCCAGTGGTCTCTGGTGTGGACACCTCCTGGCGCAGGTGGTTAATGCCTGCTAGTAACATCCACGAACAGCTGCTACAGCTGTTCGAAACCCGCCGTGGCCAGAGTGAGCACCTGGCCCCAGTCCCAGCTCCCGATAACCCAGCGGTTCGAAAGCAGGAATTAACATCAAAAACTGCGAGTAGATAAAGTGTGTACCTACCTTAGATGGTAGGGGGCACCCTCCCCCATCGAGGGGGTTCGTGGAGCATCGGTGGCGAGTGGTGAACGGCAGAACGGCGAGCGGCAAAGATGGCGACTGAGTGTAACATCTACGGTGGACCGGACGTGGCGGAAGGTGGGGCCACGAGACGGGGGGATCGTGGAAGGCGCAGGCGCGGCGGAGCCTAAGCGGACGGAGCCGCGGCCGCGCCGGAGCGTACCGCGTGCCAGAGGGGCCTGCTGATCCAACACTGGAAGTCTGTGAGGAAAAAGGAGGTAGTGAGAGCCGGAAGCCTGGAAGCCAAGCCGACAAGCCGACCCGGGAGGAAGAAGATCAACAACAACAACAAAAAGTCCTTCCACAGGGTGCCGGTAGGGCAGTCCTCCATCCCCAGTATATGTGGCCATAGGTACGGATAATCGATTAACTGTAAGCCGCTCAGAGACCCCCTGGGGTTTCGAGCAGGGTAGAAAGTTGAAAGATAAATTTAAAAAAATAAAAAATCATGACCCACTTGTACTGGGTCTCCAGCTGCTCTCTCTTGATAGCTGCCTCCATAGAAGAAAGGATGGGGAGGGGTGCTGCACCTGGCATGGGCCATCTGCCAGAGACCTGGCAGCAACTGCCAATCTCCAGCCTTACTGGGAGATGCATCGGCTGCACCATCCTGGGCTGTGCCAGAGCATACCCCAGCCCTGGCAGCCTCCCCCCATTCCCCATGGCCTCTACTCTATCCCTGTCCAAGGATGTAGAGTCCACTGGCTGCAGCGCCTCATCCACAGCCTCTCACCACAGGGAGACCCCAAGGTCCAGAGGACAACCCCCTCAGTCTCCTCTGCCTCATAGGAGTGAGGCTGCAAAGATGCTCCATGATGCTGGTGGAGAAAGTCAGGGAGAAGAAGCTGGTGGGGGTGTGTGACAGAGAGCAGCAGTCATTCAGTGGGTCCCACCAATGACATGCGTGGCCCCACAACCATGCCCCCATGTCCACAGCCATCTCATCTCCACCCCATCTGTCCCTGCAGCTGCCACAGTGGAGGTGGCTGCTCCATCATTGACATCCATCTTCTCTTGGCTCACTAAGGCTAGGTTAAGGGTGGCAGGGATGCAGCCCACTGGGGGCCCATCAGAGGGGTAACCCAGTGTGGTTGATGAGTCTGCAAAGACAGCAATGTCCTCTTCCCTGTGGTTGTGGCTGGGTTATGGTCCCTGCACCAGCGTAGGGCTCAGCCACCTTACTGGTCTCAGCACCCAACAGCCCAGCACCAGCCTCCCCACTGATTAGTTTCCTATGGGATGAAGACAGGAGTCAGCAGGTGCTTGGGGGGGGGGGGGACAACCACCTCTCCAGGGGTGCTCCACAGCCATGAGGCCATATACCCAATGGACACAACTTTGATGCTGTGGCCACCCACCATGATGTATGGGATCACCACATGCAGCACAGCCTTGGCACTGGGCAGATCCTCCACCATGACTCACTCATAGGGGATGCCCTGGGTCATGAGGCCACAGACACATCTCCAGGCCTGCCCAAAGAAGTCATATGACTGCTTCAGGTTGGATGTCTCCATCCATGCAATGTGGCCCAGGGCAGAGACTCACTCTTCTGCCATGTGCTGCAAGGTGTAGTGGCAAGCAGTCACTGAGCTGACCAGCGTGCTCTGCCACCACCCCATACAGCACCACCTTCTCTGCCTCAGTACAGTTATGCTGGCAGTAGGCATTGCTACCTGGAGGGCATAGTATAGCCATGCCAACATGCCACAAGGGAATGCAAGGCCAGGATCAGGCACATTGGGAACCTCTGGACCACAGGATGCATCTCCACCTCCCACTAGCCACAGGATGGATGTGGGGCAAGGCACTTCCGAGGCATAGAGCCCACACCCTGAGGGTGATGCTAGGTGACAGGGTCTGGTCCATGTCAGGGTTGCCAGCCATGGGCCATGGGGTGCAGAGAGGTCCTCCATGCCTCTACCAAGCTTCCCTGTCCCCCAACCACTGGATGGCCCACACTGGGATGGGTGCTTCTTTTCCCTCTGCTAGAGATCTGGCTGATCCACCTCCTGCCTCAACTGTACATCTGAGTGGCACAGCAACACTGGAAGTACCTTGCCATGAGCACATCAGCACCCTGCTTCTCCCCAACGGCACCTACCTGGAGTGGTTGTCCCTGGACAGGGCAGCCATCCAGATGCCTGTCTCCAGGAGCATCCCTATCCTGCAGAAGATACTGCTGTTCTTCTGGTACCTTGCCACAGGCTTGTTCCAGGCAGTTTCAACCAAGGTGTTGGAGGTGTCTCAGTCCTTGGTGTTGGCCCCCATCTGTGCTGGATCTGTAGTTTTCCTGACCATAATGGGTGCTGTGTACTGCATCCAGGTCATACTAATCTTCCTCCAGGAGGAGCCACAAGTCTATCACAGCACAGCCTGAACATCCAGGCCAGCTGCAATCACCAGGGCATCTTGATGGACCTCATGGCCAAGTTCCTGCACAGTGTGCATGATAACTGGTTTCAACTGCCTGCTGGCTACCTGACTGGAGGGTAAGGGCTAGCTGATGGGTCAGTTCCCCTTGCGGTGGAATGGGCCTGCTCTGGCCTGCAAGACCTATTCCATCCTGCACTCCAAAGTTTTCCAAGCACCTGGAGAGGCTTTTCTTTCTTTCCTGGGTAGCCTGCCACCACCACCTGACCTTTGTAGGAATTGCCCACTGGGATGGTCAGGACTCCCAGCTTCCTTTCCAAGTTCTGAGGCCTTGCCTCTATGTCTCCCACTGCCCAGCACCTGGTCACCACAGGGACCATTTGCTGCCTTGTGTGCCCCTGGAGGAATAGCCATTTGCCAACTGCCTGCCTTCCCCCTGGCACTCCTTTTAAAATAACATGTCCAAGACAGTGGAGGTGTATGTGGTACAGAGAGTCACTACCAGCATCAAAAGTTATAAAGTATTTATTTTAAAAAATGTTCACAAGCATACTTTTAGCATAACACCAGATTAAGCAAGGGATTAAAAAGAAATGGGTAAAATGGAAATCCTCTGTCCCTTTCTCTATACATGCAATATCAGATGTTTAAAAAGGACAGACTCCTCCCCCAGACCTCAGTTAAAAGTTCTGTCTGTCCTGATGGGCCTGCACAAAAGAGTCTTTCTTCCTTGCTCCCCTGAGTTTTATCACCTCTCTTTTCTCTACCCACTGACCAGGTCAGGCCAGGTCAGAGAAGCGTTTCCTGGAGCTTCTTCCTGGAGATTATTCCTGGAGCCTTTCTAGTCTAAACTCCTCCAAATCTCTGTTCCCTGCTTGGATAAGGATGGAGAGCTGGTCCCACCCATTATCTCTCCTGCTAAATCTATTAGCATTTGTATGAAGGTAGACTTATGTATGTCTGGAAAACACTTGAACTGACTTCCCCCTCCTGCCTGTTCTCTGCCCAGAGAGAGAGAAAAAAACTTGAAACTCTGAGTGAAGGTTTAGCTCACTGCAGACCTCCAAAGAAAAAATGGATTTCTTTACACCCCTCCAAATAAAAAATTGATTTCTGTACACCCCTAATGAGGGGGGGAAGCTGCTTGGGAAGGCCCTGATGGCTCCCCACCACAGGTGACCAGGGTTGCCCTGTGCTCTTACCATATGGCAGAGTCAAGCCACCTACAACCAGACACATTAACAGACCTGCATGGTCTTCGAGTGAATGCTTATCCAGCTAAATATGTGTTTCTATTGCCCCACGTAGTGGGGAAGCAATACTACACAGCCCCAGGCTGTTGTCAAGTCCTGTGCTGTATGTGCTAGGCTCCTCAATATGGCCTTCTGGTAGCAGCTGCCACTGCCCCAGCTGGCAGAGGTTCCCTGGTCTGAGGACATGGGGGACAGGCCACTAGAGCTGGCAACAGCAGCCTGGAATGCCTGAGTGGAACTGGGAATGCATAAGGAGGTGGCACCAGAAACCTGCAGCAGCCCCTCAATGGTGCTTCAGCATTTGTGGCCTCTGCCACCAAACCATGGTGCAGCATCTGCCTGTATGTTCTTCCTGGTAAGTATTGTTTTTTTCTTTATGGGCTCCAAGGAGTCCATAAAGGGCTACAACTCATCAGAGTTAGCAAATCCTGGTAGGCTTGTATCAGCAGTGGGGTCTATCCTCCTCCTCAGCTGGGTCCAAGGTATCAATAGAGGACTTTACGGATCTGACGTCTGCCTAACCCTCCCAGGTTCACCCTGTAGAGGGTGAGTGTCCCCCATGCAAGTTTCAGGATTTGGATGGGAAGGCAGCCCCAGGGTGCCTTGCGCTCAGCAAGCCACCACCTGCCTCTGACCCATCAGTTGGACAGCTGCATCCCACAGCCTGGCTGGGGTGTGGCTGTGTAGTTCCACTCCCTAACATGTGCCAACCATGCCCCCATTTCTCCTCACAAGGCCTTTCTGGCAGTCCAGCAACACATGGCAGCCCAACTGGACCAAGTGGTTACCTTCCTGCAGTGTCTGGAGAGGCAGGTGGATGGCATGAGACAATCCCACTGGGAGACAGAGTGCCAGTTGGTGGGCTGTTGCAAACCAGCTGCATGAGGGCACTTGCAGCAGCTTGCTAGGGCCATGGGCAAGTTGTTGGAACTTCTAGCAGCCTGGCAAAGGGTGCCACAACAAATGATAGCTAGTATGCCTGCAATGGTGGGGGGGCACCAAAGTGGCCTGACCTGTTGCCCTAGGACTCCCCCCATGTGACATTGTGTTTGTGCACAAGTTAATGGTTGTTGGTTTTGTTGATACGTGTTCCTATTATAGTTTATTGCTGCTACACACTTGTGCAGTGCTTCAACTTCATGATGGTATGTGCCATTCCTGGCTGGGTGTCAGGTGTCTGTTGCCCCAAGGCTCCAGGGGCTGGGCAGCAGGGCCTCTGGGGGTACAGTACTGGGTCTGCTGCTGCTACAGATGGTTCCTGACAACAGCTGCTGGGAGGCAAATGGATGGATCACCTGTGGGTGTGGTATCACCTGTGCAAAGAAAAGGGTTGTATGGCCACAGTGATGTGTGGGAAGCAATTGGTTCCCGGGCAGGTGGGTTTCACTGTTGTAGATCAGAATGGTCCTTGGGGTTGGGGGCAGGGGTGGGGCTGTGGAGGTCACCTTCTGGACCTGTCAATCTTTTGAGCGGTAGGTGATCTCTGCCATCTGGGGTCTGCTTCTCCTGCCAGGCATGGCCCAGCCCACCCAGAGGTATGCTGGCATACCAGCTATTCAGCTACCTGTGTGCTTTCACCCCCCCCCCAAGGATGATAAATTGTTATATAATTAACTGAGAACTATTTACAGACCTGCAACAACAGCTTATTTCTTCATTGCAGCACACACATCCAAGTGTCTGGTGTGTCCTTCAAATACTGCCTTCTAGCAAGCCATGCTCCAAGCTGCATGGTGCAGGTTGGTACAAGTCAAGCAAACTCCCCTAACTACTTGAGAGAAGTCATATTTCAAATCTAATTCTAGCTGCCATTGCCTCAGGAATCTCAAGAAAAACAGCCTCTTCTGAGGAAGCAGTAAACTCCACCAACAGTAATTGTAGAATCATGTTTGGAGGGTACTCCAGGGGTTGTTTTCTCCAGTGCCTTGTAGGATTCTCTGTACACTAAGCCACCTCCAAAAGATGCCTACCAAGCTATTTTTTAATCCATCAAAGGAAATCCTACAATTTTTCTAATCAACAAGTGTTCTTTTCCCTCTCCATTGCCTGTTGATGTATAATCACTGCATTATTATATCAACCATTAATAAAACTTTCCCCATCACAATTTTCTTTCTTCCTCTTTCTTCCCCTTAAATCTTCACTGATCTGTCTATAAAATTATTTATTATTTTTATTATTTAAGAATGTCTGTGCTGCTGTATCACAAAGTTCAAATCAGTTTAAAAATCAGATCCCCAAAACAATAAAAACATAAAAAACTTTAAAGCCGCAATAAACAACAGCCTGCCACAAAATTTTGGGGGGAGCCCAGTTTACCAATGGCAGCTCTCCAGAACAGCCTTCATTTGAAAAGGCCATCTGAAGAAAGGTGGCCTCATACATAATTTGAAATCTACTAAGAGTGAAGACCCGATATACCTGCTGTGTCAGGTTGTCCTATGGAGCATTAATGATGCCATGGAGAAGGCTCTGCTTGTGCTGAACCATACCTTCTTAAATGCTCTTCTGTGGGAGAAGCAGTCTGAAATATATTGTGTTCAGATGCGTAGAAGTGATCAGCTCATAGTTTATTAGTGATTCAGCAAGAGAAAAAGAAGACTGGAATCCCTGGCCGAAGCCAGGTATTTATGCCTGAAAAGGGTTAAACCCCAAAACACCCCACTCCCACGACAGGCTACTTACATTCTATTGTTTCCCAATTGGTTTACTCTAGGATCCCTGTCTCCCTATTGGTCCATTCTAGGATCCTAGCAATCTATTGTTATGCATCCCGAGCTCAGTCCTTTTGCAAGGACAGTTCACGCTCAATACATAACACAGTCCTATATGGAACCCAACATACACAGAGTTTTCCACTAAAATATAACCAGTTACAACTAAAGTAATACTATTTCCCAAGTCTTTATGGAGTACTTCAAACTTACGTCTTTTGATTCTGCAATTGTAACATAGTTTAGACTTGCATTTATTGTGTGATTTACCACAACATGGCGTAGATATATCTCATTTGCTACTGCTGTATGCCTACATTGTATGTTTGTGCATGCCACTATGTGGAACAATGCTGTTTTCTTCACTGAGTAACTCAACTTTCCAATTTATCATCATAACTTTAATTGTCACCTAAACCTTCAAACCCAGCACAGTACACTTCAATTTTGTCTCACCAGAAAATATTTATAATTATGCACCATAATATTTTTCCAAATAAGTAATCAAAATGGAATGCAATGCAAAGTCCCACTTTACAGTCTCAACCCTAGGAAAGAGAATTAAAGATTAGTTATGTCTGCTGGTTAATAAAGCCTGAATTCTTATTGTTAAGATTAATCTTGCAAATCTATAGCTTTCTGGCCTCCAAGATCTAACACGAACTGCAAAAGGCATTTCTATGACACCCAGGAGAAGCACAGAGATTTCCCAAAGTCTCATCTACAGCAGGAGGTGGGAGAGCTGCAGGAAAACATTGAAAAGGTGCTGAAATGCCAAACACAGCCATATGGTTGTCAAAATGTACCACAAAGTGGAGCTACAGATGGAAACATTCCCTTGCATCAGCATGAATGAATTCAAACATTGGATCAGACACTGGTAAGATAGTCCAGAAGACTGCACCAACCAGCCTAAAAGCAGGAGAAAATCTTTAATTAGCTGTAACAAATATGCTCAGTCATTAGAAAAAGTGGTGTGGGAGAAAACTAAATTCCATTCATTAATTCTCATAATTTCTACCTCCTGACTAGGATTCTCCTCAGTGGATGTCTCCTCTCCCTGACTGTCCCCATGTGCCTCTCTAGGTCTATATGGTTCTTTCTTTACAAAGTTAGGCTGCGATCCTAGCCAACTACCCCTCAGTCTCAAACTTACTGTTTCTGAGCAAGGAAGTTGAGAGAGCAGTGGCTGGGCAGCTTCAGGTTTTCTTGGATTGACACATCCATCCTGGACCCATTCCAGTCCAGCTTCCACCCTGGCCATGGGATGGAGACGGCACTGGTTGCCCTCACTGATTACCTCCAGAGGCACCTGAACTGGGGTGGGGCTGTTGCTTCTGGATCTAACAGCAGTGTTCAAAATTGTTGATTACATTCTTATGACCCACCACCTCACTGATATATGGAAGACTGTCATACAGTGGTTTTTCTCCTTCCTCCATTGTCGGGGACAGCTTGGCGAGAGAAACTTCCCGCAATACACATTGAAATGTGGAGTGCCGCAGGGGGCAATCCTCTCACCAATACTGTTTAACATCCACATGCACCCCCTCACCCAGTTGGTCCAGGGAGTTGGTCTGGGTTGCTGCCAGTACGTTGATGACACTCAGCTCTATCTGCTGATGGACGGCCACCCGGATTCCGCCTCAGAGAGTTTGGACAGGGCTTTGGGGGCATGGCTGGGTGGTTGCAGCACAGCTGGCTGAAAGAAGATGAAGGTTATGTCAATGAACTGGGGGGGTTAGATTCAAGAATCATGCTCCATGTCCTGGATGGGGCACCGTTGGTGCCACCCCAGAAGGCGAGGAGTTCTGATGGGACTCTCTATACGGGAGCACATCCAGCCTGTGCTAAAGGCACTGCACTGGCTACCGATAGCATACCGGATTCGTTTCAAGGTGCTGGTTCTTACCTTTAAAGCCCTTTATGGTCAGGGACCTACATACCAGAGGGACCACCTTTCCCCACATGTTCCCCAGAGTGCACTGTGATCAGAGGCTCTGAACCAACTAGCCCTCCTGGGTCTCAAGGAGGTCAGGCTGGCTACAACCAGGGCCAGGGCTTTCTTGGTGGTGGCTCCATTCTGGTGGAAGAAGCTCCCAGAAGAGATCATGGCTGTACAGGACCTCTTACAGTTCTGCAGGGCCTGTAAAATGGAGCTTTTCCACCAGGCTTTCAGAGCCACAACCACCACCAACAACAACTAATAACTAATAGCTGAAGGATAGAGAGCCCTGCCCCTCGGAATCTCCAACAACCTCCTGAGCCAGCTGCCTAAAGGACAACCAAAGGAAGATCTAGGAGCCGGCTGTGATAAGGGAGCACCGAACAATGGCTGCCATCGTTAAATTAATAATAATGATTACTAGCATATTACTAGCTAGTGCAAAATGCAGTGGTACACCTGCTGACTGTGACATCTGTACAAGCGCGCATTCATCCGGTACTACACCAGTTCAAGATGTTGGTATTGACTTTCAAAGCCTTATGTGGATTGGGATCGACATATCTAAAGGACTGTCTTTCCCCATATGTCCCCCTGAAAGCCTTGCACTTGGTGAACCAACACTTGCTGGTTGTCCCTGGCCCAAAGGATGTCCACTTAGCCTTGACCAGGGCCAGGGCTTTTTCTATCCTGGACCCAGCCTTGTGGAACATGCTCCCATCTGAGACCAGGCCCCTGTGCAACCTATTGCGGTTTCACGGGGCCTGCAAAATGAAGCTGTTCCACCAGGCCTTTGGTTAAGATGGCAGGTGCCCAATCATTTGGCCTCCCTTGCTGAAGCCCCCCCAATTAGATTTGGAACACCTTTAAGGAGATCTGTCATCGGTCCTGGTTCTATGGCCTGGTTGTTTTTAACCATTCAGTATGGCTGGAAGCTTATGTATTCTTTAGTACTGTATTACCTGCTATTTTAACTACTTTTAACTGTTTTATCTATTTAGTGTTAAATTGTTTTGATAATTTTGTGTTTTCGTTGTTGTCACCCGCCCTGAACCCACTTGCGGGGAGGGCGGAATACAAATAGAAATAAATAAACAAACAAATTTATTAAGATAACTTCTGCCCCTGTATCTCTCCACCCTATTACTTCCCTACCCTAGGTCTCCTCTTCACTGTGCAAAACAGCTGTACCCTGGTGGGGCCCTAGACAGTGCAGCACGCACCAGTGGAAGTGGACATTTACCCTGCTCAGTCCATCACTGCTGTTAGGTATGGGCGTTAGTGGGAGGATTTATGTGGAATGGGTGAAGGGGGTCCGGTGGGCCAAGCAGGCCACATGGGGGCGTATTACTTCTTCATTGTTTATGTCTACAGACTCTGAATATCCCCTGTTTAAATCTCCCTGCATATTCCACACTTGTAAGACTCAAGCCATTCTCGCTGGTTTGGCTTCTTCTGGTACAGGGTCTGGTGGGAATTCTGTGACTGCTTCTGTCTTGGCTGAAGTTTGCTGTTTTCCTTTGTCTAACTTTGGACATTGGGCTTTCATGTGTCCCTCTTTCTGGCAGTTAAAACACACTATCCCTCCCTTTCTATTTTGCTCAGGAGTGTTCTGCTTTTGCATGGTTGGTCTCAGATGGCTCAGTTTTTCTGAGGTAACCCAAACTTTATTTTTCTTGATGGGGGTAGGAAAATAGATCCTCCCAAGTCCCCTTCTATCTTATCTAATAAAGTGCTGACTTCATGTACTGTTTTTAATTTTTATCCCTCAGAAACCATTTAAATTGTGTGGGAACTTGTCTGTAAAACTGTTCTAAGCCAAAAAAATTGCTTCAGTTCTTCAAATGTCTGTACTTTGTTTCCCTCAACCCATCTGTTTAAGGCTCTGTCTAAATGACAACCTAGCTGTGTGTATGTTTCACCCCTGCTTTCTTTTAATTTCTCTTAAAGCTTTTCTATTTTGTTCAGCAGTCAGCCCAAATCTAAGTCTGACCCTCTCCTTAAAAAGCAAATCATCTGAAGTTTCCTCATCCCTCATCTCTGCGTAAACTTCACTCAGCCCTCCACAAATCTGTGGGTGCAAATAAATCATTCTGTCCTCAACTTTGACCCCGAAATCTCAACAAGTTTTTTCAAAACTGAAGAGAAATGCTTCCACATCATCCCCGTTTTGATAACATGGAAATTTCTTTTGTTCCATTGAGGTGCTTTCCCCATCTTTCTGTGGAAGTGGCAATTCTTCCCTTAACTAAATTTCCTTCATCTTCATACTAGGAAAAAGGCCCGTTGTGGAAATAAATACAACAGCCTCTAGAAAGAGGCTCTGTGCGGGTGCCCCGGCCTTGGACACTTAGTACCAATTTGCTGTGGTGACCTCAGCAGGATATAATGACACTGAGTCCACCATTTTCTCCAGAGGAACTGATCTCTGCTACCTAAAGAACAGATGTAATTTTGAGTGATCTCCAGCCCTCACTTGGAGATTGGCAACGATGGTTCCCCAGAAGGGAATGGTTGGTTTGGAGGGTGGAGTCTATGGCTTTGTACCTGTCCAAGGTCCCACGCCTCCTGAAACCTCACCCTCTCCAGGCTCCATCCCACACATCTCCAGGAATTTCCCACCTGGGGTTGGCAACCCTATCAACTTCCCAGCCAATCATCAACCTACCTTTATTTCCCCCTCACTCTTCAGCTTTCCACCCCACACACACCTGCAGCCTCTCCCGTGCTCTGAAGCCCTGACTGCTACGTCACATTGGCTGTCATATGGGGGCCACCTCAGCAGCATATAAGGATATAGAGCCCACCATTTTCTCCAGGGGAACTGATCTCTGCCATCTGGAAAGCAGTTGTAATTCTGAGTGATCTCCAGCCCTCACCTGGAGATTGGACACATTTTACCTCAGAACAGAAAAATGTTTAGAATGTTAGAGGCAAAAGCCAATCAAGTTGCATATGCAAATGACTTCTGTGTTCCGAGGCAAAGGCCAATGAGGCTGCATATGCAAATAACCTCTGTGTTCTGACTGGCTATTGGGGGAAGAGGGACAGCAAACTGTTTAGAATGTTGGAGGCGAGACAAACAATGCAGCCAGTGGATAGGGACAGATTCTGAGTGACACACCAGGGCGCCAATGTTCCCGCTAGGCTGTGGGGTCTTGTGAGCAAAAATTCTACTTTGTGAGCTACTGGCATTAAAGTTGTGAGCGAGCGATTTGGCTGCTGCAGGAATTAGTGTGCTCTGGAGCCCTCCTTCCTGAGCTAAGACAAAAAATGTGTGAGCCGGAGGCTGAAAAACTGTGAGCTAGCTCACACTAACTCAGCTTAGAGGGAACACCGGCGCCAACCAATTCCGGAGCGTGTGGAATGTTCTAGAAAAGTGCCACCACCATTCGGCTTTTATATAAGGGAGATTATACATTTCTTTTTCATGTTCCCTCTCAGCTTCCCTCTCTCGCTCCTTCAGTGCCATTTTAGCTAATTCTTTTTCTCTATCTGCCTGAATTTTGGCTAATTCTTTCTCCTTATCTGCTTCTATTCTCACCAGTTCAATTTTCATTATCATAATTTCTACCTCCTGACTAGGATTCTTTTCAGTGAATGTTTCCCCTCCCTGACTGTCTGCATTTGCCTCTCTAGGTCTATCCACTCATCCTTGCCAACTTTCCCTAGTTCTCCTATCTGTGTTAAACTGCTCTCAGTCAGGGCTGAATTCCAAAAAAATTCTCCTCCTTAGCATTCAGCTCCAAAGTCTCTCTCTGCTCAGCTGATGCTAACCAATCAGACTGCTTGGAGCAGCCTGTCAATCAAGGCTCTCTGTTTCTGTAAAGAATTAACCCTTCACAGTCCTTTAGCTGTTTGTTCAGCACTTCTAAGTTTTAAAAAGTGCAGTCCATCACACACACATACACACTTGAGGCTGCAGTAGTATGTATCAGTATGGGTAGCCACCTAAGCCTAAGAGGAGAGATTATTTCCACACTAAATATAGTGGGGAGGGGGAGGCATTCTTAGCAACCTCATTTATTTAAAACATTTGAATGCTGCCACCCAACAATCAAAACAATGTTTAAAATGCAGATTGAGATTGAAAATATGTAAAATATTATAAACAGTTAAAAAAGGATAAAAACACAAACACACACAGAGACAGGGAGGAGGGCCAATGAGAAGTACTGAAGGAACATCAAACAAGACAAAAAAGTCTTCATCTATTGACAAAGACAAGAATAGAGGGAGGCAGGGAGACAAATCCTGACATTTTGGTGCCATGACCAAGAAGGCCCTTTCTTGTGTTTCCACCCACAGAGACACCTGAAACAAGGCATCTGACAATTAGTGGGGTAGCTGGATAAGTTCATATGTATCAGGCAGTCCTTAGGGTATGGTGACCCCAAGCCATACAAGGCTTTAAAGATCAATACGAGTACCTTGAATCAATGCTAGAAATAGATTGGGAGTCAGTGCAGATCAGTCAAGACTAGCGTGATATCCTATGACCCACTCCAGTCAATGTTCTGGCCTCAGCATTCTTAATCAGCTGCAGCTTCCAGACACTTTTCGAGGGCAGCCCCATACAGAGTGCATTTTGTTCATTTTATGTATTAATTAAAACATTTATATCCCACCTATCTTAGGGGTTCAATTGCAGTAGTTTAATCTAGATGTTACCAGAGCATGCACCACTAGGGCAAGATCTTTTCTGCCCAGAAAGGTTTGAAGCTGGAGAAAGGCATCCCTTGCCATTGCTGGCATGTGATAATCCAATAGGAGTCTCAGATCTAATGGCATCCCCAAGCTATGAACCAGCTCTGTTAGGGGCAGTGCAACCTTATCCAGAACAGGAGACATCCAAATTCCTGGGTAAAATCTTCCCCCCCACCAGTAATATATTTGTTTTTTGGGATGAAGTTTCAGTTTGTCAGCCCTCATCAATCCCAAAACTATTTCCAGGCACTGGTTCCACAGCCTTCCTGGGATCTGCTGGAAGCACAAGATAGAGATGTCATCCACATATGGTGTCAACTCAGCCCAGATCTCTGGACAACCTCTCCCAGCAGTTTCATATAGCTGTTCAAATGCTTGGGAGACAATATGTAACTTTGCAGGACCCCAGAAGCCAAGAGGCCAGAAGCCAAGAGGCCAAGCTGCAGTCCCCCAGCACTGCAATCTGAAACCTATCTTTCATATAGGATTGAAACCATCTCAGAATGGTGCCTCCCATTACTAATACTGAAAGGTGGTCCAGAAGGATACCATAAGAACATAAGAGAAGTTAATGTTGGATCAGGTCAATGGCCCATCTAGTCCAACACTCTGTCACACAGTGGCCAAAAATACCAGGTGCCATCAGGAGGCCCATCAGTGGGGCCAGGACACTAGAAGCCCTCCCACTGTTGCCCCCCACAAGCACCAAGAATACAGTGCATCACTTGCCCCAGTCTGAGAGTTCCTATCTATACCTTGTGGCTAATAGCCACTGATGGACTTCTGCTCCATATGCTTATCTAATTCTCTCTTGAAGCTGTCCATGCTTGTAGCCGCCGCCACCTCCTGTGGCAGTGAATTCCATGTGTTAATCACTCTTTGGGTGAAGAAGTACTTCCTTATCTGAGTGCCCATGAGTTCTTGTATTGTGAGAAAGGGAGAAAAGTACTTCTTTCTCTACCTGCTCTATCCCATGCATAATCTTATAAATTTCAATCATGTCACCCCTCAGCTGTCTTTTCTCCAAGCTAAAGAGCCACAAGAGCTTTAACCTTTCTTCATAGGGAAAGTGTTCCAACCCTTTTATCATTTGAGTTGCCCTTTTCTGCACTTTTCCCAATGCAATAATATCCTTTTTGAGGTGTGGTGACCAGAACTGTACACAGTACTCCAAATGAGGTTGCACCATCGATTTATACGGGGGCATTATAATACTGGCTGATTTGTTTTCAATTCCCTTCCTAATAATCCCCAGCATAGCATTGGCCTTTTTTATTGCAGTCGCACACTGTCTCAACATTTTCATTGAGTTATCTACTACGACTCCAAGATCTCTCTCTTGATCAGTCTCTGCCAGTTCGGACCCCATCAATGTGTACTTATAGTTAGGATTTTTGGCTCCAATGTGCATCACTTTGTACTTGGCCACATTGAACCCCATTTCCCACATTGACACCCACTCGCCCATCCTCAACAGATCCCTTTGGAGTGCCTCACAATCCTCCCTGGTTCTCACCACCCTGAACAACTTCGTGTAATCTGCAAATATAGCCACTTCACTGCTTACTCCCAACTCCAAATCATTAATAAACAAGTTAAAAAGCACCGGACCCAGTACTGATCCCTGCGGCACCCCACTGCTTACCACCCTCCACTGAGAAAATTGCCCATTTATACTCACTCTCTGTTTCCTATTAATTAGCCAGTTTTTGATCCAGAAGAGGACTTGTCCTTTTATCCCGTGACTATTGAGCTTACTTAGGAGCTTTTGATGAGGAACTTTATCAAAAGCTTTCTGGAAGTCAAGGTAAACAACATCTATTGGGTCCCCCTTGTCCACATGTTTGTTCACTCCCTCAAAAAACACTAACAGGTTAGTGAGACAAGATCTTCCCTTACAGAACCCATGCTGAGTCTGCCTCAATAGTTTTTGTTCAAGAGTGGTAATCTGAATGATAGTTGTTCAACTGTCCTGGGGTCAGAGTAGGTTCCTTTAGGAGTAGACACACCATTGCCCGCTTCAAGGCAGGGCTTCAAGGGACCACCCCCTCTCTCTAGGGCTCTCTCATGCCCCATACACCCCACTGGAAGGTTCACACAACCAGGACAGGCAAGCATTATACAACCCTGGTAGGTCTCAAACTTCCAAGAATCCTGTCCACATCCTCAGACTGAACAAGCCAAAAAGTATCTCATATGACTGGACAAGTCAGCACCCTAGAATCACCCAGTTTGGTCACTGCTAATGTAGAGTCCAACTCAGAATGGATGCAAGAGATTTTATTTGCAAGTATTTTTTTTTACTAATGTAATATATTGACTAATACTAATGTATTTTTCCCTAACAGTAAAGCTGGGTGCAGTACCTCACACCTTTCACAGGATCTGTTGAAGAAAAACTCATCTCATTGAAGGTAGGCAGCCCAAATTCCTCTAGAACAGTTTTTGCCAGCCAGCATTATCCCATCTTGTCTTCTCTCTCAGCCACTTGACCATGGCATCCAAATACTGGGCAAGAACAGCATACTGATGGCACGCAACTCCAGTATTTTGGACAAGCATTAAAAGGTCTTATGTACACATATATATAAAAGTATACTGAATAAAACTAATTCTTGCAGCCTATAGTATTGAACCCAAACTAAAGAGTCACTGACAACTAGTGTTCTCTCTAAGCTGAGTTAGTGTGAGCTAGCTCACAGTTTTTTAGCCTCTGGCTCACGCATTTTTGTCTTAGCTCAGGAAGGAGGGCTCCAGAGCAAACTAATTTATGCAGCAGCTGAATTGGTCACTCACAGCTTTAATGTCAGTAGCTCACAAAGTAGAATTTTTGCTCACAAGACTCCACAGCTTAGAGGGAGCATCACAACCACTTTTTTAGTAGAGTCAGGCAAAAAGGATTTAAACCACCTTAAGACTTTCCCCCAGCTCCTGTAAATTTCTTTCTGCCAGATGATGATGATGATTGGATTTATACCTTGCCTTTCAATACCAAAGAAGGGTGTCTCTGTCTCTGTCTCTCTGTCTGTCTGTCTGTCTCTCTCTGTCTCTCTGTCTCTCTGTCTGTCTGTCTCTCTGTCTCTCTGTCTGTCTGTCTCTCTCTTGAGTGGAGGGCCTGGTGGGGCAGAGAAAGGGAGGGAGATACTCTCTGCCAGCTTGCCCAACTTGGAACTAGCCCTAACCAGTCGGGCTTACTGATTTGGACCATGTGCCTCCAGCTATTTGGCTTCTCTGTGGAAAACCTACAGGTCTACATAAGTATGCCTGGTGGGACAAAAGCAGCTCAGAGGTAAGCCATTTTTAGCAGGAAAATGGGGAGAGGGCAAAATAGCCCCTTTCCCTCTTGTCAATCTCTCCCTTTAAATCATAGCCCCTATAGCTGCATTGTAATTCTTTTAAAGGTGATACAAAGGTTCACACAGCTACACATAATGTGTAGTTCTGCTCTCATACACATATCTTGTGAAATTTAAGACTCAAATAGCAATGTCACTTCTGCTGTAGTGTCAACCTGTAAGACAAACTTATGCACTCCCTCCCACTGTTAATTGCTTTTTCTTTGTGAACCCTACTTTAGAAAAATGTAGCAGAAAAGACAAGAAAGAAAACCAAGAAATCTCATCTTCATATATAAGAATCCTTGCTGAAAGAAAATTTGGATGTGAAACTTACTTGAAAAACTAACAATGCAGTCCTAAACCTATTGACTTCAGTGAACTTAGAAGGGTCAACTCTTCTAAGCATTGGATAGTATGGCAGAAAATAGTGAATAGTCAAGGCACTACCAGTAAGAATCTTTGTTTAGGGAGGGATGCCTATTGACTCTTGGCAATGATGTTCTTAGCAGCACTAAACTGGAAAAGAAAATTTGGGGAAAATTCCATAAAGGAAATACTAATTAGGATAGACGGCTGGTGCTTCCATTACTGTTTTGCCATAATTATTCCTATGCCACCTGTACATTAATCCTGCATGGATTGCCAGTGAACAACAGTGGATCAAATGTTCAGTGTGTCCATGAAATGAAAAATAAATACTCTGGAACTACTTGCTTGCTGCAATGCACATCAGAGAAATGCCTGCACAAAAGATTGGTTTGCATATTACCTAGTGAAAAACAACAACAGGAGAAATAGGCTCTTACATGCTTGTGTGTGTGTGTGTGTGTGTGTGTGTGTGTGTGTGTAAAGTCACAGCTGACTTATAGTGACCCTGTAGGGTTCTCATGGCAGAACCTTATTTATAGATTAAAATTAATGGGACTATAGCAGTCCTAGACTGACAATTACCTGAAATGTACACATGGTATACTTGTGAAGCTGTAGTTGTAAAAAGACCTAGTTAACCTCTGAGACAGGTTGACAGATATCGTCAGCAGTAAAAGTAAAAACAAAATAAGAAAAAAATCAAAACTGCAAGGAAGGTCAATGAGTGAAGGTACCTTGGAATTCTAGAAACGGATGTGAACTGGTTCATGGGCATGTTTTCCTGCAATAGTCCAACAACGAACATGAATTTAATTTAGTAGGGAAGAAGCCTTCTAAATGTGTGGACATCACTCTCTCTATGGACCACATTATCATCTATCTTCCATATAAGATGCCCAGAGTTTTTCTCTCGGTTTCCAGAGTACAGTATGTGAATATTTCCTCATTAAGCATTTGGACAAACTCACAAGCTCATTTATTATAAATATGTAACCTACTCATCAGAGAGCAATAGCTTTTGGTTAGTGCTGACCTGTGACAGGGCCAAACCAACAGCCTCCACACTATTCCCAATTCCTCAAAACCATCTACTTTTATTATTCAATTTTCAAACAGTTATGCTATTAATATTTGGAAACTGAATTCTGAACATACACTAAAACCTTCTTGCTATTCATTTATTGGGATTAAAACTGCGGTAGCTCCATTACATGCTATGGATCTATGACAAAATAAATAGGATATACATGATAAAGTGTGCTACTTTCTAAAAGCTGACTTAAAGTAGACTCTGACATTGATTAGCATAAAAACATTTCCTTTTTCTCTTATCTCATATAGCATTCCTTATTTTAAAAAACCACCATGGTCAAGTGGCTGATATGCTGAACCAGCCTGCTGTTAGCCCATCAGTATTAAAACACTGTGTTCTTGTGTTCCAGTTTGTCTGTCTTCTCTGTCTGTTGCCTTTAATTTATACGGTAAGTTCTTTAGAAGGAACTGATTACTGTATTCAGAGAGGATTTTTTCCATGACTATGGAGCTCAGCAACAGCTGTTATAAATTTAATTTATTAACTTTATGTTCCGTCCAGTAAGCCCCAGGATTTTCAGACTACTAGGTGGGCCAAGAGCTTCCAGAAGAGAGGATTTGACTTCTAGGCAGACTTGAACCCTTCATTTTAGAAATGGACTGAAGCCTTTTTAAGGACAGCATAGATTTTGTATATAACTATCAGGTTATAGACAAACTCTCTGATGCAACAAAAGAGATCGAAGATCCGTGCATACTGCCAGTGGGGATGTGCATCTGGATGCCTATGCCAGTGCTCCTTTGAGCCAACCTAAACTGGCTAGCTGTATCTTTTTATGCACATGGGGATGAAAATCTGCATTCACTACCACATATTGTTATGTATCACTACTTCCCTACAAATTCATCTGGATAGAAGCCGAAGTATTGGCATCTGTGGTAAATGTAAAATAAGATATTAAATACCTTCCTAATTCCATACAATATTGGACTGTATGAATCTCCCCGGGTTGTGTGCAGATTATTTTGCTTTCCTGGACCCACAGGTTATTGTGGGCTTTATCTTTCCCCCCACTGACCTGATCCAGCACTGTTACCCCCACCCCCGGTAATGCAGCCCAGGACATCTTTGTTCAATCTTAGTTAAATTTGTGCAAAACTGTAACTTTGTTTGCATGAAAAAATGTCCAAAGATAAAGAGATCCATTCAATTGGACTCCTTAGCTCTTTAATTTTATTAATTATGCATATGACATCTAGACATAATGCTTCTATTACTGTTAAAATGCCACATACTCATATACTGTTCCTTTTCACTTTTAATGAGTAGACAGCATCCAGATGGCACAATCTCATTTTCTGTTTGCTGCAGTGACCAACTACCTTTACAAACACAGTGACTAGACTAATTAATGGGAAATGGGAATACCAACAAGCTGTTAACTAAGGGCCACTTCACTCACTACTATTTTTCTACAGATGAATAATCTCTGTGTTGGAAAATAGGGATTTACAGATCAGTATGATCCTATGGTCCTGCTATGTTAGTGGAATTATGGTTAAAGCCTGTGAAACAAGCCATGAACCCATATCTAGCCATCAGCAAAATCAGAATCACAACAGCCTGTAGAAACAAGTACCAGCATAACACCAATAGACACCCATGCCACAACTTTGGTAACATTGCCACAACTCACCAATTACCAGGGGTAATTTCGTAGAAAAAGAGGTGCAGGAGCGTATTAGCATAACTTATTAGCATAACTTATTTGCATATGCCACACCCCCTGATATCACCGGAAGTGTGTCAGAAGGCAACACCCACTGCTCAGGCTCCACTGGACTGTTTTGGATTGCTAGCTATTGGTGGGGGGAGGGGAGAATGTGCAGATCTGTCCTCACAGAGGAGGGAGAGCTTGTACCTGAATAAAACTTGGTCTTAAAGGTGCCACTGGACTGTTTTGGACCATGGGGCTGGGGAGAGCTCTACAATTTACCTGGCTGCTTCTTGCTCTGACTGAGGGCTGCTGGGAGCAGGGGGTGGGGCTCGCTGCATGCGCCCGCCCCCTGGACTCTTTACTGCCGGAGCTCCATTCCTCTGCACTCCTGCAGGAAATGACCCCTGCCAATTACAAGTCTCTTTTAACAACAACCGGAATATTGGCCATGCAGGTAAAACACAGATCAAAGTATGGTAATTCCTAAACAACCTCATTACATTACTTAGCCTGGTATATGAACTCTACACATAACATACAGGCAAGCAGACCACCATGGTGTATTGTGCAGACAGATAGCAACAGAGAAATGGTATTGACCAGTAAAGCCCTACACAGACTGGGACCAGTGTATCTAAAGGACTGACTCTCCTTTATGGGCCTTCTCACCAGGTAAAATCCTTATAAAAGGCCTTGTTTTTCACACCCTCTCATTCTGAATCCAGGTAGACAACCCTATGCTCTGGCACACACACACCCTTCCTATTCAGGCTTGTGTTGCATTCTATAATGCTTGGTATTGGACCTTTGGGTGCCTGTGATGTTTTCCACACAGTGACAGGCTTGGGTAGTTTCCCCATTGTGGGTGCAGCAGCTGATGCAGTGCAAGAATAATGGAGCTTCCACATAGCAGGTTTCTCTGTATTTTCTTTGCCCCTGTCCCCCAGCAGTAGTCATTTTCCCTAGGCTTTTAAATTGGCAACTGAGTATTGTTGTAATAACGTTATAACAATTTAGTACCATATTCTCTGAATCCCCTGCTTTCATTCATATGGGAGGAGCTGAGAAAGTTCAGACTTTCCACCCACATGGCAGCCATCTAGACTTTGCTGTTGTCTTTCCCAAAACTTCATATCAAAGCAGGTTTGGGAAAGATCAGAGAAAAGCCAGAGAAACTCCAGAAGGTGCACAAATGTACCACGATGCTGTGGAGAAGCAGGAGGGAAGAAGCTTTCCAACAGCATCAGATGCAGGGCAAACAACCCATGTAGAAAATACTCCAATAGGAATTCTCTGCATCATCTTAACTGCTGTTGAGTAAGCCTTGATACAAGCAGGGAATGGTTACTCAAGAAGCAGTTTTTGTTCTTTAGGCTTTGGAGAGTCTACTGGTTTGAGCCAATTCTTATGGTAAGTAAGTCTTGGATGCTAACATCCAGAGAGGTAACAATTGATTGAAAACAGATAGGGAAGGTTATATAAAAGGGGATTTGCTGACTGTTGATAAGGACTACATCTTATGTAAGGAGATTAGGGGCTTGGACTGGAAAGGACAGGGGAGCCATCTGATGGAGGCATCATATTTTTGAGGTGTGATCAAGATATGGAGAGGGATGAGCAGGATGGGGAAATTCATTGGCAGAATATAGACCGGTAACCCAATAAATGGGGGAGTATCTAGCTTGGTCAGAACCTTCCAGACTATTCTATACAGGGCTAACAATCCCTCCCGAGAAGGAGGGATCTCCCACAATTAGCTATCAGTTTGACAGGACAATGTCAAGTTAAGAACTACACCTTGAAAGTGCATTAAAAAAGTAATAAACTTAGAGAAATTCTGTCTCCTGTATCTATCACTTTTTGCATTTCCATCTGTCAGTTCTGTTGTCCTTTGCTTCTCTCATTTTTTCTCTGTGAGGGTCATAATTTGTCAACCAAACCTTCCCACTCTGACTCAAGCACGCATGAAGTATCCAACTTGTTCTGTTTGCTAGTCTTCCGTTTTGCAGTGTTATCACTGTAGCATTACATTAATGATAATGATGATATTTTAAGAATGTTCTCTTTTGATGAATTGAGGAGCTTAGTAATGGGGAAGTTGATGTTAGCTTTGATGCTGAATTTTTTATTTATGCATGACACAAGGCCTGACAATGATTCTGTATATCTCAATAAAGTAGAACTAGTTGAGGACATCAAGTATGAGTCTAATCTAATTTGCTTTCCATATTTTCAATAATGGTCCCACTGCAAGGTTCACAGATCTCCAGGAGTTCTTCCAATTTTGTGGCTTGGAATAAAACCCCAAAATTACAATTGTTAACACTTGTCTGGCACTGAGTCTATATTCCTTTAGGCTTCAAATGATGATGTTCCTGTTCTCTCAAGCCTTTTGACCTCCCTTGCATTGGGTTTTAGCAACCTTATCCTTGTTGAGATTTTAGGTCCTTTTTCATGGCGTCATTTAGGACATGTATGATTATATTCTGCTCTATTTGGATATATTTTGTGACTGCTGTTTTAATTGCTGGTTCTATTTTGTCTTTGAAGCTTTTATAACTTTTTGCATATTATTTTATTATATATACTTTAAGCCACTTTGGATATAGTTATATAGAAAGGTGGGATATATTTTAAATAAATATACTGATGCCTATGGCCATTATACCAAGGCTTCCTGCAAACAAGGACTTTAATCCCCTGGAAGCATGGGCATAGGCAGCCTGCAAGCAGTCAATGCTGGACAGTGAAGAAATTGACTGTCATTCCAAGCACAGCTCTCAACAACTCTGTGAGGAAACAATAATAGAATCATAGAATGTTAGAGTTGGAAGGGACCTTGCAGGTCATCTAGTCCAACCCCCTGTACTCTGCAGGAGTATAGCCAAAAGACAGCCCTACAACATACCCGAAAGATGGTCGTCCAGCCTCCACTTGAAAACGTCCAGTGAAGGAGCATCCACCACCTCCCGAGGCAGTCAGTTCCACTGCTCAACCACTCTTACAGTTAGGAAGTTTCTCCTGATATTTAGCCAGTAACGACTCCCTTGTAATTTCCACCCATTAGATCTAGTCTTGCAATCCGGAGCAAGAGAGGATAGATCTGTGCCATCTTCTACATGACAGCCCTTCAAATACTTGAAGACTGCAATCATGTCCCCTCTAAGCCTTCTCTTTCCCAGGGTAAACATACCCAACTCTTTCAGCCTTTCCTCATAAGACTTGGATTCCAACCCTCTCACCATCCTGGTTTATTTATTTTATTTATTTATTTATTTATTCGATTTGCCATCCCGCCCTAACCCCTAAGGGTCTCTGGGAGGCTTACAGAGAGTGCTAATCACGTTTTACAGAATCTAACCTAGGGCCACAGTCATACAGGGGTGGTGACTACCCTACCAGGCACCCTTTTTGCGGCGGATCTTCGGTTGTTGTCTTGTTCTTGCGGGCAGTAGTCGGTGGCGTCCTTTCTGGTGCTGGTCTTTGGAGTTCACTTCTTCTGGCTGTAGCGATTCCATTTCCGGGCCAGGACCACTCGCACTTCTGCGCATGCTCCGCTGTGGCCTCTGTCCTGATGAGGCTCCGGCCTGCTGCGTTGCTCCGCCTCCGCGCCAGTTGGTCCGGCCTCCTTTGCTCGCTCGCTCCTTGCCTCGCCAGCCACCATTTTTCTCCGCCGC
>NW_015168715.1:27040-66495 GCF_001447785.1 Gekko japonicus
ACAACATTCGCTCTTCTCCAGTCTTCTGGCACAACACCAGTACTCCAGGACATCTCAAAGATTAGAGCCAGAGGCTCTGAAATAACATCTGCAATTTCTTTTAGCACCCTGAGATGCAAGCCATCCGGCCCTGGAGATTTGAAAGTATTTAAGGCAGCTAGATGCTCTCTAACCATTTCCTTACTTACTCTGGACTGGCAATTCCTTCTTCCTCCATATGCCCTGCATTCTTCAGTTTGTATACAGCTCACCTTATGGTTAAAGACCGATGCAAAGTGAGTAATTCCGCTTTGTCTTCATCCCTTGTTAAGGCTTGACCGTCTTCCCCTAGCAATGAGCTTACCCCATCCCTGTTCTTCTTTTTGCTCCAAACATAGGCATAGAATTTTTTCTTGCAAGCCTCAGCTCCATCTGCACTTTAGCCTTTCTGACACCATCCCTACAGATTCGATCCTGCTTTTTGTATTCGCCCTCAGTAATCTGACCCTCCTTCCACTTCCTGTACATTTCCTTTTTTAGTCTCAGCTCTTTAGAGAGTTCTTTGTTCAGCCACCTTGGCTTCATTACCCATCTCCCACCTTTCTTTCTTACCGGAACAGTTTCAGATTGTGCCTTAAGCACTTCATTTTTCAGCATCACCCATCCTTCCTGTGCAGATTTCCCCCTCAGCATTTCCAGCCACGGGATCCTACCTAATATTTCTCTGAGTTTTTTGAAAGCTTTCCTGAAGTCCAGGATATGAGTCCTACTATGTCCTGGTTTCACATCCTTCTCTATGTCAAATTCCAAGCTGTTCCCTAAGGAACACTATTCCCCAAGGATGCGTGAAGTACCCATGGGCTGCCCAGGATAAGGGTTTTATCCAGAATATTCCCAGATGCAAGACAATTATATCAGTCCCCCCCGTGAAGGGAAGTATTTTTGCAAGGAAGCGGGTCGGATGGACATGAAGAAGCAGAAACAGCAACAGGAAGCATGCAGGACTGATCATTAGGAGCTAACTAGTAATTTGAGGAGATATGGATTCAAATTCTGCCATGGGAGATGTTGATGATCACTACAAGTAAAATCTTTTCTTTGGGGAGCTCTGTTAGCAGCAGTTCTTTTCAGTGAATATGGACTATACAACAGGGCTGGAACCCAAGCTTTCCACACCACAGAACAACTCTTTAAGTACACAATTACAAGACAGGCTCAAAATGCGGCCACTGTGATCTTGGGGAAGTAAACACTACTTCCCCCTATCCTAGTACAGCACCCAAAGAGCACAGCCATATGGAACAGGACTAAAGTGCTAATTCTTATCTATAATGCCCTCAGCAACCTGGGGACAAGGTAGCTGAAGGATTGCCTCATCCTGTATTGCCCAGCCTGCCAATAAAGATCTCTTCTCAAGTCCTGATCTTTGTGCCTCTGTGCAAAGGTGAGGGAGGCAGCAAACATAGACAAGGCTTTTTCAGTGGTGGCACATTGCCTTTGGAATCCCCCCCCCCGAGAAACATTACAGATACCAAACAGTAATGTTTCTTTAAATGGCTTTTACTGTGTCATGCTTTATGTGAATGTGTAATCACATGGCTGGTTGCAGGCACCTGTAAGGATTACATCATCCTTTAAGGATTGTATAATCCTGAATCTACTATATAGGCCCAACACCTTTTTGATCAACACTGCTTTTAACCTAAGGAACATTTTGATCAACACTGCTTTTTGATCAACACTGCTTTTAACCTAAGGAACATTTTATTGGGAACATTTGGCTGTACAATCTCAGGAGAATATATAGTTGACCAGAGGTGACTATTTTCATTTTTCTTTGTTTATTTTCAGTTATTAGTTGTTTAATGCATTGACTTATACACTTTTATAGTTTCTAGAGAAGTACTACTGGACATGTGATTGCACTGGAGGCTTCATTTGTATTTTTGTATTTATTTTCTTTGCCCTAGGGTTGCCAACCCCCCCGGTTTGCCAGGGGTCCCCCGTTTTTTGGGGGGGTTCTACCCACTGCCGGCCAGATGGCCAGCGGGGGAAGCCCCGCCCCCAACACCCTCAGCCACCCATCTCTCTCCCTTTAAGTGTGTGGAACCCATGTTTCCTCCCAAGCTGGATCTCCACGAGCTTGCAGGGAAATGCCAGCTTCGTGCTCTTAAAAGGGGAAAGCGGCTGTTCTTAAAGGGGAAACGCCAGCTCCTGCATTTAAAAGGGAAACGCCGGCTCCTTTAAGTGCAGGAAACTGCCGTTTCTGGAGATCCTGCGCACGGGCGGGGGGGGGGACGCGGATGTCCCCAACGTGATGTCATCACGTCGGGGTGTCCCGCCCCCTCCAAAGTCCCCCGCTGGGGGTGGAAGATGGACTTGGCAACCCTACTTTGCCCAGTGGTTAAACTTTGGAAGTAAGTCAATGGGTTTTTGTTTGGTAATGTATTTACAATGTATTTGTTAGTAGTATATGTGTCTAATCTTCTATTTCTTTTATTTTTACAGCAATTGTTTTCTGGTCTTTATTCCATATTTTATGTATATTATATATATGAGGAAGGCCTGTAAAGGCTGAAACGCGTTAGGTCTATTTCATTAGCCCTTGTATGTTTTTATATTTGTATATGAGGTATGAATGGGCCCTTGTTTGTTATTTTAATTTGTGTTGAATAAATACATGTATATTTTTGTATGTTTCATAATTAGATGTTTAGAGTTGGCCCTCTTCTATTCTTGACTAACCTTTTTAGGTTCTGAGTTATTGAGTTGATAAACATAAAGAAACACCGTGATAGAACAAAACACACTTCTACTAATATGTACTTGTATATTCATATAATGATTTACTTGCAATAAGACTCTAGTATATCTTATACACATACAAAAACCTAAAATACATTGTATTTACTAATAGAAAAGTCCACAGCTACAAAGACCTATTCCAACGCTGTAGACTATCTTGCTCCTGATAAAGGACTGATGAAAGTTGCAACAGTCATAAATGATGAGAGATGCAGCAGGTTGTTATATTCTCCACAAAGAGTAATTCAGCAGGCATCAAAGCAGGCATGAGAAATGCAGCAGGCAGTTGTATTTTCCAAACTAAGTGTTTCAGCAAGCATCAAAGCAAGCAACACGCCTCCTAGGCAAAAATTCCATGTTTCGACAAATTCTTCTTCAGGCAGACATATTTTTCCTGGAACCAAAGCTCTCAGTTTTACTGTGCATAAGTCAACCATTCTAAAGAAGGCTTCTCTGGTTCTCCAGATGGTTGCTCCCTGCCTCTTCCTCCTCTGAGAAGTAGTCAGCCTCAGCAGACCTAGTACCCACGACACGCATATTGGTGACATCCCAGCCCATAACTCCAGGCAATCTGGGCAAGGGGGAGCATGTAGATGTTAAATAACATCGGGGACAGCACTGCCCCTTGAGGCACTCCACACTCTAGTGGGTATCTCTTGGAGAGCTGTTCCCCTAACGCCACACTTTGTCCCCGACCATGGAGAAAGGAGGTAAGCCATTGCAAGGCAAGCCCCTGAACTCCTACATTGGCGAGTTGGTGGATCAGTAACGGATGCTCAGCCGTGTCGAACGCCGCCGACAGGTCCAACAGGAACAGTACTGCTGATCCGCCCCAATCCAGGTGCCTCCAAAGATCGTCTGTGGAAAGAGCTTGTAAAACCCCACCCCGAATCTTAAATAGACAATAATAGGGAATGTGGCAAAGACATGTGGCTTGATTCAGGTAACTGACCTACTAGTACCACAGAAAAACTCTTCTCTAGCATGACCTTTTCATCTCATCCAACTATGCTCTTCTGGTTCATTGCCAGTACTCACTGATTTTTATTCCCCTAGCAGAGCTTGGTACCAATTCCTACCTCCACTTACTGTAGAATATACCATCAGTAATCAGCCTGTGTGGTGCAGTGGTTAGCACGTCAGACTAGAAGATAGGATACCCAGGTTTGAATTGCCACTCTGCCATGGAAGCTCACTGAGTGATCTTGGACCAGTCACAAGCTCTCAGCTTAACCTATCTCAGAGTTGTTGAGAGGCTAAAATGGAGAATGATGTAAGCCTCTTTAGGTTCCAGTTGGGGACACAGGTTGGGTATAGGTAAAGGTTTCCCTTGCTCGAAAGCCAGTCAAATCCGACTCTAGGGTTGCGGTGCTCATCTCCGTTTCCAAGCTGAAGAGCCAGCTCTGTCCGAAGACATTTCCCTGGTCATGTGGCCGGCATGACTAAACACCAAGGCGCACGGAACGCTGTTACCTTCCCATTGAAGTGGTACCTATTTATCTACTTGCAATTTCTTGCTTTCGAACTGCTAGGTTGGCGGGAGCTGGAACTAGAGACGGGAGCTCACTCCATCATGCGGCACCCGGGTCTCAAACTGCTGAACTACTGACCTTCCACAGCCTGCAGTTCAGCGTCTTAACCACTTGAGCCACTGCAGGTGGGGTATAAATGAGGTAAATAAATAATCAAGACGAGACTCAAAGGTTTAGGGAGCTCTTTGGACAATTCCTATTACTGGTGTTCTAAGTGGCAATGCTATGGCCAAGATACTGTCCTTCAGCCATGATTATGCCCCCATTAGAAAGACAACCGAAGTAACCAGGTAGAAGTGAATAGTTGCTAATGTGGTGAATCAATTAGAAGAGGACCACAAAAGAAGTATAGTCTTCTCTAATACAAACATTTTTCAAAACTGCACTTCCAACTAAACTTATATTTCATATACTGATTCTAAAAAGGACAAGTTCTAGCCCATTCTGGTGGTCAGCTGCCCCAAAAGGTTTGTAGTTTAGTTTCATTAAGCCACATTTAGTTCATTTGTTTGTCCTTCCCATGTGCTGATGGTGAAGTGACATGATAAGACATATGCCACTTGGTTTGGGAATCACATAGACCTGTAGTTGTGAGAAAAGTCCAGCCCCCTCTTCCTGTATTTCAGAAGCCAGTAATTGATAAATGAAAGTGCTGTGTCATCATATATACTGTCTAATGTTTCTGTCTAGACAATATGTTGAATTTGTTTTGTGTGACTATGTGGCCCTTGTTCCCAAATATTCTGGTACTTCCCATTTCTGTTTTGGGCTCACACTCTTGTTCCTATTTGACCTGTAGGCAGGGGTCATTTCCTGCAGGAGCGCACAGGAGCGGAGCTCCGGCAGTAAAGAGCCCAGGGGGCGGGCACATGCAACAAGCCCCGCCCCCTGCTCCCAGCAGCCCTCAGTCAGAGCAAGAAGCAGCCAGGTAAGTTGCAGAGCTTCCCCTGCCCCCCCCCCCGTTCCAAAACAGTCCAATGGCACCTTTAAGACAAAGTTTTATTCAGGTACAAGTTCTCCCTCCTCTGCAAGGACAGATTTGCACTCCCCCCCCAATAGCTAGCAATCCAAAACTGTCCAGTGGAGCCTGAGTGGTGGGTATTGCCTTCTGACACACCTCCAGTGATGTCAGGGTGTGTGGCATATGCAAAGAAGTTAAGCTAATGAACTCCTGCACCTCTTTTTCTACGAAATGACCGCTGCCTGTGGGTATCAACAGTTGTCCACTTTCCATAGCCCTATTATTCTTAATAAATTACATCAATGAAGCCGCCCATGGAAGAAAATACAGTAATTGCCTTCCTGGCAAGATGGTCATTCCAGTAATTCAAATCACTGTACAGGACTGTACATGTACGTTGCTGCAAGAGAGGTTGGTGCCTCTGGCTTCTCCTGTTCCAACCTAAGTGGGAGTGGGACTCCTCTCACGAGACTCCAGGTGTCCAGCGAAACATACAATCTCCAGAAAATAAACAGAGACAGACATACAGCAGTTGCCTGTGTGTGATTGGGGGACTCTTCAGCATGGGCTTTTCTTCTCTTGTTTTGCCCTCCTCCCACCAGGACAGCAACTTTAACTGGAGCAGACCTTTGCAGCACCCAGGAGTTAGGAAGTGAAAAGGGTGATTTTTTTTTTTTTTTAAAAGAAAAGCCAAAGATGCTGCCGGCCCTGATTCCAGATGAGGAGAGGCTCCAGCCAGCCCTTCCCTTTCCCCTCCCCAAACCCCACTCTCCCCAGGTGGCACCTTAGTGCCCCCCAACAAACATTTTCTGGGTATGGGGCTGTTGCTATCCAAGGAGCGCTAACGCTCTCCCAGGGACATACCAGAGGAGACAGTCCCACAGATACGTTGGTTGGTCTCTGACTGCTCAAGGCCTTAAAGGCCAGTACCAAAACCTTGAACCGGATTCAGTACTCTACTAGAAGCCAGTGCAGCTGGCATAGCGCAAGTTGTATGTGTGCTGTCTGTGACGTTCCCACCAGGACTTGCGCTGCTGCATTTTGGATCAGATGGAGCTTCCGGGTCAGTCTCAAGGGCAGGCCAGCATAGAGTGAGTTACAGTAGTCTAGCCTGGAGGTGACAGTTGCATGGATTACCGTGGCTAGGTAAGGGCATGACAAAAAAGGGGCTAATTGCCAAGCCTGGCACAGATAAAAAAATGCCAGTCTGGAAATATGCATGATTTGGGCCTCTATAGTCAAGGAGGCCTCCAAGATCATTCCCAAACTCTTGACAGACTGTGCCGGTGTCAACGGCACCCCGTTGAGAGTGGGAAGACTATGTCCCAACCCTGAAGGCCCCCCCCAGCCACAGAACCTCCATCTTAGTTGGATTCAGTCTCAGCCAGCTCTTTTTAACCACCCCACCATGGCCTCCAAACCTGTGGCCAGATTTTGTGGGGTGGCATCTGGGTGGCTGTCTAATAACAGATACAGCTGGGTACACTCAAGCCCAAAACTCTGTGCCAGCTGGGTGAGGGGATGCATATAGATGTTAAATAACATCAGGGAGAGGAGCGCCCCCGAGGGACCCCACACATTAAGGGGTGCCCAGAGGACACACTCTCTCCTGACCACAGAGAAATGAGGCAAGCCATTGAAGGGCCACCTCATGAACTCCCATGATGGCGAGATGGTAGGTTATAAGATCGCAGTCAATCGTGTTGAACACTGCTGTGAAATCTAGCCAACAACAGCAGTGCCAATCATCTTGATCCAGTTGTATGGGAAGATTGTCCATCAGGGTGACCAACACCTTCTCTGTCCCATGGCTGGGGCGAAAGCCAGACTGGAACGGATCCAATGCTGATATGTTACCCAGGAAACCCTGGAGCTGTTTGGCTACCACTGTCTCATTTACCTTACCAAGAAACGATAAATTCAAAACTGGGTGGTAATTGGCAGGATCAGAAGGATCCAAAGTTTTTTTTTCAGGCCCGTAGCTACAGTTCCTGCCAAGGCCCCCCAACTTCCATTCAGCCCCCAGGTGCCCCAGCTCTCTGGGCCACTCAGACCCACAACTCTCTGGGCCACCTGGAGGACTCCCCACCGCCGCCCCTTCCCCAAACGTGGCTTGCTTCCCCATGTAGGCAAACACTGCAAAACTGAGTTTTTAAATTTTTATTTTTATTTTATTTTGTATTTTGTGATGTCAGTGCCCCCTGACTTATTTAAAGGCCCCCTGAATTACAAAATCCTGGCTACATGACTGGGTTTTTAAAAGAGTGGTATAACCATGGCCTCCTTGAGACCATCTGGATAGACCCATTTCCAGAGACATCAGCGGGCCCCATATCCTCTCATCACCAGCTTTCACCAACCATGAGGGACATGGATCCAGGAGGCATGTGGTCGGCCTGACAGCACCCAGGATCCTGTCAAGATCAGCAGAGGATAGCAGGCTGAAGGTATCAAAAACTGAATCTAAAGGTGGTCAAAGGGCCTCCAGTTCACATACTGTATCAATATTGGTGGGTAGGTCACGGCACGGCAGAGCAACAAGCCTTTATCTGCAAAAAAAGCTCACAAATGCCTCACAGCTAATAACAGAATTTCTACTATTCTGGTTTCCTTCTTTGAGGGATGTCAAAGACTTAATTACCCAAAACAATTGTGCCGGGCGTGAGCTAGTGGACATTATAGAGGCTGAGTAGAATTTCCTCTTCACAGATGTGCTTGTAATCTAATTATAAACCTGCCACCAAACTAACTCAAGTCATCTTGAGTTCTTGATTCATCCCCCTGAGTTCTACAGTGTACCAGGGGGATGGTCTACAATGAGAATATAGAGGATGTTGGGGAGCAACCTTATCAGTGGCTTCAGAGAGATGGGAATTCCAGTCCTCTATCAGTTCATCCAATGAAGCACCAGAAGGCATCAGATCCTGCTGAGTATTCTGGAATCCAACTGGATCCATTAGTCTCTGCGGGTGAGCATAAATTAGTTCACTGCCGAGATGGGGGGGGGGGTTGAAGCACCCAGCCAGGCCTTCAGAACCATATGATCTGACCGTGGCACTTCCTCTTTTGAAGTCAGATCCACGTCCATCCCCATATCAAAGATCAAATCCAGTGTGTAACCCACTCGATGTGTGTGGCCTGAAACAAACTGGGAGAGCCCCAGTGGTACCATGGAAGACACCAGGTCTGAAGCCTGGGTGGAGGTGGCAGTCTCACCAGCATGGATGTTGAAGTCCCCAAGAATGAACAATCTAGGGAATTCCAAGACCCACTCGGCTACCACCTCCAAAAGACTCAGCAGGCTGTTGGCCAGTACACTAGGCAGTCAGTACTCCAGGCAAACAGCCAAACTAGGCTTGCCAAGTCCCCTCGGGGGGCGGGGAAACCCCCGCCCCAGAGGCCCATTCCCTGCCGCTGGCAGATCGGGCCCTGGGGGGAACCCCACCCCCAAAGCACGCGACATGCACGTCACCCGGAAGTGACGCGACCACGCCGGGCACGCTGGGGGCGGGGCCACGGTCATCCAAGGGAGAACTCTATGGTTTTCCCTCGGATGCTCGTGGCCCCGCCCCAGCGTCCCTGCCATGGTCGCGTCACTTTCGGGTGATGTGGTTGCAGCATGCGCGCACTTTGCGCGCGCACGCACACTCCCGGAGCAGCGCAACTTCAGACTTGGCAACCCTAAGCCAAACTCACCTCAGTGTTCCACACAAGGCCAACATAGTCAATACTGGTGATCTTTGGGGTGGGGAGTGGTTTGAAGGAGAAACCCTCCTGGATGAGTAAACCTACCCCACCCCCAAGTTCAGGATTGATGAAGGACCGAGAAACCTGGGGGGGGGAACAGTTCTTTTAAGGAAACTGTTTCGCCCTCCCTAACCCAGGTCTCAGTCATGCAAGATGGGTTGCAAGGTTCAAACACTTGAGCTGTGGACCTCATCCTCCCCACAGTGGGAAAAGAGGGCAGAGCTGGCACATTCATTCCTATCATCAGTTCTGAATCTGCATTCTTTCTCAGGGGTTCAGCTCAGTTTCAGCTTCCTGCAGTGCAGGAGACAATGGGTGTGGCCTGTGCTCTTTGCTTCCCATACTGGAACTGCTGGCCATCTGGGGAACTGCTGTGGTGGGAGTAAAAGTAGAATAAATTTAGAAGTGGATCCCAGTTCAAGTTTGAAAACCAGTGACATGGCATTTCCAGTCTTTAGAGGTTCACTTTGTGGATTCCTGATCGGAGATTAAAAATTAATTCCCCTGTAAAATAAAACATAAGAAGGGGTATGGATATCCAGCTTTACTTTAGTACCAAGATATAACCACACACACACCCTACCAGAAGTATGTATCATTTTATGTAGAGTGGGTGGAATATATTGGGAAATGTCCAGTGAAAATATCTGCTACTTGACTGAGAAGGTAAGCAAGGCAAGTTTCCGCTTTTTTCCTTTTCTTGATTGGCAAGCTTCCATCTCTTGTTTGTCTCTTGAAGAGGGAGATAAGATATTCCATAATTTACATGGTTTTTTTTACCAAAATTAATCATATTACAAGGAGATTATCTCAGCAAAGCAACTGTTGGGGGGGACTCCTCACTCAACATTCTGAACTGAATTTGTTCTGATTTCTGCATAAACTGTCATACCACTAGCTTGCTTGTATACTTTCCATTCCTTGTTTTCTATCTGTTGGGCTGGATCCCACCTAACATCTCCCCTGATGTAAGGGGGCAATTTCTGCCAATTCCCCCCTCCCCCTACAACTTCCAACTCTTCCCTCATGCTTTTCTTGGGGGGACCCCTTCACTTAAGAGCAGCATTTTGGGCTGCAATGGGAAGGGAGAAGCATGAAAGTCATGCTCCACTGATGGTAATCCCTCCATCAACAGTAATTTTAGGCAGGATCCAGGCCATAGTAATTAGACAATGCAAGGGATACTGATTTTGAAGACTTGGATCTTCTACTCCTATTTCTGGTCCTTCAGTGTGTCCTTGCAACTGTGTGCTCATCAACAAAAGATCATGAGACTGAAAAGAAAAAATAATCTGTTGTTGTCCAAAATACAACACCACACAAATCTCAAATGTATTTGCCCAGTGTGATTTGTTAAAAATTAATAGCCATCAAATTCTACTGACATAAAATAACCCCCAACCCACCATTGCATAACATGCCAGATAAAGGGATTAATTAAGTTTGTAATAGGACAGATACAATATATATGGGGGCTTGGGTTAGGAAAAGGATAATGGAAAATAGTTCCCAAATAAAATTCTGATGAATATTAGGGGATAAAGCAACAGAGTGGGGCTTAAATAAGGAACATGTACAACACACACATACAATTCCAGGACTAAAAATTGAAGAAAGTTAATGTCTTAGTTTTCACCTTCTTCTTGCCTGTCTTCATCTGTTTCTTATTGTCTTCAGCTCTTTCATTTCAGAAGCAGTTAAGATGTGGATCTCCATGTGTGTGCCTGCCAATATCTTTTGGGCCCCAAGGCTAGGCATGCCCCAGCAAGCATAGACGTGTGTAATACACTTAAGAAAAGCTTGGAGTTTAAAGAGATGGTTTAAAATGCACAACACTGCAATTTTGATTTATGACAGATATTTTATTTATTTGTATAGCACAAGAGAAGAAAAGTGCACTCAGGAGCAAGCAAACACCATGTGATGAGAACATTTTCAAGGGAACACCCCTTCCTCTCCAGGAATCTCAACAAAGAGGGTTGTTGTCTTACCTACTTTGTTACCTGTCTCTGTAGGCGGGACTTAGTGCTCAGGCAAGAACCAGTGAGAAAACAGCCCCACTTTCCAGCCATTTTTGTGAAGGAGGAGTTGCTCAGGAGAAGGTGGTGCTGGGTGTGTCTCCTTCCTTGCTTTTAGCTAACCTTTACCCCTGGGGCTCCAAAGCAGTTCACACCTATTTCTCACTAAAATTGCAGGGCTAAGCAAGTGGTTGGGAGGATTACAACTCACGAAGAAAAGAGACTGCACATTTCTGGTTATCGTTACCCACCTCTATCCCTTTCTCTGGCAATTGTATGAGATACATAGCTCCAGCGTGTAAATAATTCTTCCCCTCCCACTTTCTCTCCCTGTGAGGGGGGGGGCATGTGATGTGTTGGAAGTAAAATAATAAAACGGCAGGGTTGAAATTTAGTGGTGGCGGCGGGGAAGAGAGAAAATAATTGCGTTAAAAGCGAGTGGAGAAGCCGAGATGAGAGTGAGAGATACTGAGACAGTATAAAGGGAGGGGGGGACAATTTTGTGGGAACCCATGGGAAAGGGCGAGGCAGGTTCTGGCGAAGGAACCCGAAGAAAGGTGGGGGGGGGAGCGCGAAGGTGACTGTGCAAAGTGCATACTGAAGAGTGTGTGCCTTTCTACAATCGGAGCATAACAGCTCTTCCCTGATCTTAAACAGGTTTTCTCGGAAGTAAGAGCCTCTCTTTTGAATGGACCTTGCTCCCAAGTAAAGCGGGCACAGCACTGCAGGCTAAGGTAGAAATTCAACGAGCACGATAGTGAGAGGACGGGGGGACGGGGGGGCAGAGCCGCACTACAGCGGGGGCCAGAGGGGTGCAGGAGGACTCCTCAGCTGGGTAGTAGTAGCCACCCAAGTCAGGGTCCAGCATGCGAGCGACGGAATGGGGCAGGCTTATTGGGGTGAGCGAGTAACCCGGGGAGGGCGCATGAAGGGAGAGCGCCGCCGCCGCAATCCAGTCTTTAGAGACCGAGGATGAGGAGAGGGAGTGGAGTGGGGGGTGGCAGGGAGTGAATGGCGCGAGATAGTAGGAGGGGTCGGCGGGCGGGCGCGAGGCACTCCTGGGCTCTGCGGGCGGGTTGGTTGGCGCTGGGCACGCGCGGCGCGGCCTTGCTGAGGCGGGTTGGCTGCGCTGGCGGCTCTTCGGACGGGGGCGCGCTGATTGCGTGATCCCGCGCGCAGAGCGAGCGAGCGAGCGAGCGAGCGTGTGAAGGAAGGGAGCGGAGGGGATCCGGGTGCTGCCGGTGTGTGCGTGGTGAGTGAGGAGGGACCGTGGCGGAGCCCGACGCCTGCTTGGCGGGTCGGAGGAAGGCAGCATGCGGGTGGCGGCGCCCCGGGCGCGTGTGGTGAGTAGCTTCTTGGCGTTTGGGATCTTGCAGGTTACCCGCTGCCTGTTGAGTGAGGTAGGGGGTCGAGAGAGAGGGGAGTTGCCTCTTTCCACGAAAGATTAAAAAATGCACCCCAAGTTCTAGACCGTGTCTCGGGCTTCCTTCGGTGGGAGGTGCTCTGAATATGCCGCCGCTTTCCGCGGCACCAGCCCGTGTCTGTCTCCCGGGGCAGGAGCGCCGCCTCTTCCCCTTGTTCTCCTGGGAGCCTTTCTCTTCTCCAACAGCGGGAACTCGTCCTCCTCAGAGAGGGAACCGTTTGGGCCCGATCCAGTCGGGTATGATGAGTTGTGCATGGGGGCTGGGGCTGGCTCGTCTTACCTGCGGCTGCAGCCGCCATCCGCTCTTGATTTCTTTCTTTTCATGCCGGATTTCAGACGAGGGGCTTCCCTCCTTTCTCCTCCCCACCTGTACCGACCCCTCCCCCCGCTGGAAATCATTACTCGGGGACTTGAGGTGTACCTGTTTCGAACTGTTGCGTGGTAGGGCATGTAGATCCCCCTCGCCCGCGATTTGTACTCGGGTTTATCGCAGACACTAAAAAAAAGTCTTATTTTTAAATCAAATGGCGGCGTTGGTTGCAACCGCTCATTGAAAATAGTACATGGAAAGGTTATGGAAACCCAGTTTTTTTCCCTGTTGTGTGATGAAGGTTTTAATTTTGTGAAATTTTAAAAGACGATTTCTGGTGTCTAATGAAGGGAATAAAAAGGAGAGGCATCAAATGTCCAAATATTCTTGTAGCTTAAAAAGACGAAATACATTTCCATATTAATGAAAGTAGCCCGGTGACCTTTCCCACTGGAAGACGTAATGCGCCGGAGTAAGAAAATCACTCTTGAGTGTATAACCCCCCCCCCCTCGGCGTTTTTAAAAGGTGAAGAATAGACATGATCCGTCTGCCTGACTTCACCTGCGGTGCCTACGACCCAAGACTTTCTCAGTCAGGAATGTTGTCTTGCCTGCTTCTCCACCCAGAGACAAATGTTTAGAAACAAAATCTTTGGATTTCTCCCAGGTCTACCGTACAATCTGGAAAAGAGAGTCAGTGACACCTCTCCAGTAACAGGCTCGAAACAAGATGCTTTTAGAAAACCTGTTTTGCCTTTTAAAATGGGAACCAAGAGTGTTGGGCTTTTTAAAAATCTTTGCACCTTTGTTCTTTTTAACTGCGGATTGATGGAAAGAAATGAGAGAGAAACTATGAGTTTCCTGGCTTTGGTTAGACTGGTTTGTGGTTGTGCAGTCACAAACAGCTTTAAAAAGGTGCCTTCTTGCTTCAAAGTCTGTGTTTAATGCTGTAAGCTAAATTTGGGGTAATTAGAAAACTACCTGAAACACATTTTTGCTCTGAGAGTTGGCTATTAGCAGTTATAATTTTTTCTTCTTCAAAGAAAAGAGGAGCATAAAAGCCATCTAGAGCTTTGGGTATTCTCATAATTTGCATATCATGTTTTTGTGATACAGGTTTCTGTCACTAAAATACCATTTCCGGACAAAAATGACGCAACATGGTTTGTTTGTTCCATTTAAATAAAATGTTAAACAGTAATTGGTAGTGACTGTTAAATACTGAAAAAAAGTTCTGCTAAATGTCAGTGTGTTATGTGTTGACAACAAATTAACTTGAGCATTTTTCAGCAAGCAGTGGAAGATTTTCCTGCCACTATAAATTCCCTTTTTATTTCCTTTTTGCCATTCATTCATAGAGGTGCTCTAATATACTTGTGTGCAGGATTTAAACTTTTGCCCCCTGTTGGACTGGCAGGAGTACTTTAGATGAGAAGAAAAGGACCCTTTTAAAATGCAAATAGTGTAGGCACTTTGTCAGCCAGCTCCCACTCAACCTGTTGGTTTCTTTTCAGCCGAAGCTATGACTTGCAGATTGTATGAAATCCCAAGACTACTTCTGAATATCAGGAATGAGAGTAACATTTTCAGTGTTGCATTTGCCAGTATTTTTAATCTTCTCATGCTGGCCTTATATTTCAGAGCAAAAATCCGAACTATGGAGTCACAGTAAAGAGTTTTGAGTTTATGTTTGTGCAAGGCAATAGAGCTGGTAGAAATATTAATAGGGTGGGGGAAAGTGAGTGCATGCAAATGTTGGTTATTTATTTTTTATTTCTGTAAAGCACTTCCAGCTCCTTAAATTGCAGTTTCACTTGAATGCAAACCCTCAAAGAATTTCTCTGCTAAGAAACATGCATTCATGTAAATGGATTTTGACCATTTCTTCCAGTGGTGTTGAAGATCTGTGCTTATTTTAGCTGTTTTTATGTAATCAGTTATAGTTATATAGGCTATTGGAATGGCTACTTGCCAAGTAGAGAGTTTAACTTTACAGAGTGATTAGTACTAGACGTGCCTGTGTGAGCAGGGTCGAGAATTTCTTTGTCTTAATGTTTGCTGTGTTCGAAGTCTCTAACTATAGTTAACACAAACCCATAGTAAAAAAAAAAAGTTAAAGGAATGGTTGCTGACTCCATTGTCTACTCATCTGATTCCATGCTTTTTTCCCCTACTCTTCCTTCACCCTTATCCTGCTTTGCTTTCAGAAGGCATCAAGAAGACCTGGGATAGGCAGCTGATTTTAGTTGTCTATTTTTCCATGGCATTGTGCTTATAGTGGCTGCTTCCTCAGTATAGAAGGATAGATACTCCCCTCCCTCAGTACGCTGCCTTCATAACACAGTGCTGTGTTAACCATGGCTGCATTATGAAGGTTTTGCATTAAAACCTTTCCTGTTTAATTTCAATATTTGTTTAGTTTCCCAGAGGCAATTTTTGCTTACCATAGGTGAACAGGAAAATTCTAGCTGCAATCTCAAGTAACATGGGGAATGAGCACATAGGGCATAATGCCCCTGAAATATCTTGTGCTAAAGTCTCATCAGGAGTAAGAATACATGAGTTAGTATGTCTGGAACTATAGTTAATTTCTGTGAGTCTTGGGGAGGAGCAGGGACTGGTTGCTTCTGTAAATCTTCATATATGTTCATCTTTACCTCTAACATCACCCCTAATGACTTTCACTAATCAATCCTGGTTTACTCCAGGTCAATCACCTGAAGCCTTCAAACAATGGAAAGACAAGTGCATCACAAGGCTTTACACAATTACACCCAACAACTCTATAACACAGAAGAAAAACTTGGATAACAAATATAAATTTTCATTACCTTGGTTTGAATACTTACAGGTTAAGCATCTTGTGTCCTCAATAAGCACACATTCAAATCTTGGACGACCGCTTACCTCTTTTGAACGTTTAATGACAACCGCTTACCTCTTTCGAACGTTTAATGAAGAGCCAGTTTGGTGTAGTGGTTAAGTGCGCGGACTCTAATCTGGGAGAACCAGGTTTGATTCCCCACTCCCACTTGCACCTGGCCGGATGACCTTGGGCAAGCCATAGTTCTGATAAGAGCTGTTCTTGAAAAAGAGCACTTTCTGTCAGAGCTCTCTCAGCCCCACCTACCTCACAGGGTGTCTGTTGTGGGGAGGGGAAGGGAAAGGAGTTTGTAAGCCGCTCTGAGACACCTTTGGGTAGTGAAGGGCGGGGTATAAATCCAATCTACTCCTCTCCTCCTCCTCCATCAGTCCTCTTTTGAACTATGGTTCTGGAGAAGACTCTTGAGAGTCCCTTGGACTGCAAGAAGATCAAATCAGTCAATCCTAAAAGCAATCAACCCTAACTGTTCCCTAGAAGGCCAGATAATGAAACTGAAGCTCAAGTACTTTGGCCACAAAATGAGAAGGGAGCACTCACTGGAGAAGACCCTGATGCTGGGAAAGATTGAAGGTCAAAGAAGACGGGGACGACAATGGATGAGATGGTTAGACAGTGTCATAGATGCAACGAACATGAAATTGAGCCAACTTCGGGGGACGGCGGAAGACAGGAAGGCCTGGTGTGATCTGGTCCATGGGGTTGCGAAGAGTCGGACTCGACTGTGCGAGTTACATCTCTTTTATTTAAGATATTTTAATATTGATGCAATAAACACACCCTCTAAGCTACCAAGATCATTGGCAATCAGATTGTACATCTACATTATCTTGTTCAGAATGGAACAATATATGGTCATCCCCATCTATCACATCTCATTCTCGACATTCAAGTTCAAAGTTATAAACATTTAACCAGGTGGTACCTTACCCCAGTCAGATTTCACAAAATTTCTACCCAGTATTCGCCACTATGTTGGAGGTTATGTGGGGAAGAGGGCACCTTTTTACATTGCTGGTGGTCTTGCATTAAAGTACAACCTTTCCAGTCTAAGATTCTTATGTGCATTAATGACATCACAGGCTATGAACTTCCTCAGCACCCAGAATTTATTCTATTAGATCTTTGGCGTGAGTCACAAATACCGAAAATACGCTGAGAACTAATTTCTATCTTACTAACAGCAGCAAAAGTAGTTATAGCAAGTAACTGGAAATCCTCCAATAAATTGTCAGTTTCTTCATGGTATTCTAAAATATGGGATTATTATGCAATGGACAACATTTCCGATAAAGTTGTAAGTTATAATGTCTCTCCTAACCATTATGAATTTCAATTGAAATGGTTTCCCTTCTCAGAAACAGTTTTTATTAATGATACTTTACCTTGTTATTCTGTACTAAAGAAATATTATGAGGTTCTTCATATTATGTAAATTGAACTGCATCAGTTTACTAGTTCTTTGTTTTTACAATATTTTTCAGATATGCATGTTTTCTTAAGTTTTAAAATTTAAAATAAGTAAAAACATTATACACACACACACACACTCTAATCTTTTAAAAGAACTGTTATGTGACAGTAGGCTGTGTCTTTTTGTCAGTAGTGGTCCAGACGTGACAGTGACTTCATTTTAAACACTGTGTTTAAGAATCATGTACACATCACTCATTTTCTCAGTGCTTGTCTCACAGTGGCCAGGTTTATGTTGCTGTCAGTGTACTTTAATCTTTGGTATATTACTATGCTATTGTTTTATCTGTGGTTCTGGGAGATTATGTACTTTAGTAATGTGTGATCAGCAAACTCAGCTTTGTAAATAAGAAATGTAGTCTGTCATAACAAGCTACCCTTGTGATCTGAATAGCTAGTAAAGCAGTCTCAAAATTTTTGAGAGTTCAGTGGAAGTCTCTTAACTTGCTCACTTGAAGGGTGGGGTAGTTTGGCATAGATCCCATTTCTGGGATAGGCATTCGTAGCAAGAAGTTAAAACAGTTTATGGCCAAGGAGTTAATGCATCCCTTTAGCTTAAAAAAAGTTTTTATAATTCAGCTTAGTTGTGAATATTGCCATCTGCCCTTCTTGCTTTGTATGTGCTGCCTGCCCATGATAGTGTTTTGGCTCTTGGCAGAAATAATAAGAGAAGACATAGTTTTCCTTTCTCAGTTCTTCTGTTGAAATGTCAAAATGTTTGGAAAACAAAATAGGCACATTTGTGTATTGATGCCTGCAGTTAACACTGGCTGGAGGAGTGTTTGGGTTATTTGCTCCCTTGTTTGTCTATGGTGGTACTCATGAGAACATCTGACCCACATTTGTGCCTCTGCCAATGACAGTTGTCTGAACTTGTGTGTCTGAGGAAGAAGAAAGATCTAAGCTTGCCTAACAGAAAAGCTTTCTTCTTTGTGTCTTCATAATAGTGGGCTGTTGGGAAGAGATGCTTGATGAAAGTGATTCTTGCTGGGTTGTTGGCCTCTTAGAAATCTACTTGCAGTAGTGGTTTATTCGTACATCTTTAGACACTGCAAATTGCAAGGATGGAGTTTGCTTATAGCTTACTGTCAAGGAAACACAAATGTTTTAAAAGGGACTGAGCAACTTTTGAAAGTAACAGAATGTTGTATTGGTGACTACATTATAAGAGGCTCTGGTTTTCTCTGGACTGTGTGTATGACTGGACTTCCACTGTGGTTAACCTAGTTAGGTGTTGCTCCAGTAGCAATTGATACCTGAGAAGCTACTAAAAGATATTCTAATAGCAAGAGAGTTTAGTAAACTGTTTCAGCAGAGTGTGATTAACATGTTTGTAGCTGCATTGTTACTAATTGACACTTTCGCCTAACGTGGCTTGTGTGATTATGAAAAGGTTGAAATTTGTGTTTTGTATGGTAATAGGATTGTAAACTTACTAACTCATCAAGTATTTGTTGGATCAGCGAAATACTGCTAGGCAGCAGTTTTCTGGTCTTGTTATTATGAAGGGCAGACCCTTTTGCATTCCAATTTTGCAATGGTTTCTAAAGTGCTTTTCAGAAGAGGCTAAGAGTTAAACTACTTACTTCCCATTATGCAAGACAAAAATAATAACAAAAAGCCCTATTCAAGATGTCAGGCCAAAATGCTGATGTATAATGCTAATGCAATACAGGAATGTTAAGCATCTCTTCTGTATCTCTTCTAGGTAACTAAATAGTTTGTCAGTTGTTTGAATTGTATACCTCTAAAATTACAGTATATTACGCAGTTTGTGCAAAAATTTGCACAAGGAGTGATCAGCAGGACAGAGACCCTGAAGTATAATTTTTAACAGCATGTAGATTTCTGCTATAATCTTAAGATTATCAATTTGCTTTTAAAAACACTTTTCTGTCTGTGGAATTATAGGTAACATGAGAGATATTTTAAGAGAGTATCAGAAAAAATGAATAGAGACCATGTATCTGTCTTAAAATAGTATGTTATCTAAGCACGCCCTAGGTTCAAAGGACTGAATTTTGATGATGTGCCATTAGGGATAGTGGTAGTTAGGGCTTTGATGACTTGGGTTGTGAGAAATACTTAGTTGTCATATTTGTATGTATTACGCAAAGTGCACTTTTGTGCCAATAGTATTCTGTGCGCACCCTGAGATCATAGGTTTCTCATGTGATCATCAGCCTTGCTCTGGAGTGTAATTTCATGAACCGCAATCAGCTGTGGGAGTATTATTACTTATGGTTATAATTCTCCATGGAATTGAATCTGTTCATATGTGCAGGTACAAATTCTTGGTACTGGTCTTAAGCCAATTATCCAGATGTTTATTTTATTCTATTTTAAAATTTAACCACTTTTAACTTGCTTTTCTTTGCTCAATGCAGACTCAAAGTGGCTTACAAAAGTGTAAAAGAAAAATCAACAGAGAACCATTAACAGCCACTAAAACCATAATGTGCATGTAAATTACTAAACAAAAATACCTGCAGTCAACAAATTAACCCTTGATAGAAACAGTCACTCCCTCAAAAGTCAGGCAAACATTTTAAATGTTATTTCCATGATCAAACATGTACCTTATCAATGGGACATTCTAAAATTTAGTTTGAGCTTTCAGAGCCCATGTTGGTAAAATAGCTATGTGTACATGGAACTTTTTCATAGAACTCTCATCCATGTGGCTCTTAGCAAACAGGGAGAAAATTGCAAGATAGATCTGGAGCCATGTGGTTATGTGTATTGGCCTTTATTGAACTAGTACACACAGACACTGATGGGAAAGTAGTGGAGAAAACCTTCATATAAATAAGGAATAAGATATTAATTTGTTTGCGATATAATGTAGGGGAACTGAGAATCATTGTCACATTTAATGTTTTGTTTTATTTTAATTTTATTGTTTTATTAATGTTTAAATAATTGGTTTATGAGAACTTCACTGACTTGTCTTTCAGCAGAATAGCTAATACAGCTGAGTAGGATAACAGGGAAAAAAAGGTTGAGTATGATCGAGCAGTGTTAGTCAATGCACTATAAAATGGTGGTTAGGTCCAGAACAATAGGATAGACAAATTGGAATGAATTTATGATTTGTGATACAGAAAAGGAAGACCATCCAGGGAATGGAATTCACAAATAAAATTTCCATTCTGGTAGAAAGGTTCCTGTTTGAGAGGTTGTTCCTCATAGTTTTTCTTTGTTCATTCTTTACTTCAAGGAATTTCTTACCCGCACTGTTACCAATGGGACACAGAGACACATTTCAATATATGCTTATTTATTCTGACTCTTCTCCAAGGAACTCAGCTCTTTTTCAGATATTTTTGCTTTGGCTGAGAATTGAACACAAGCCTCTTGTGTGGCAAATGTATTTTTCTGTCATGGGTGTGGTAGACATGCCTGTAGAAATTGCATGTACTGTTGTGGCAAAGTTTTCTTTTACGTTGTCATGCATTTTTTCATTGCTGATAAATCACTTCAGGGATTTTGAGAGCTACAGCTTGCCTCTGCTGTGAACATAGTAGGTGGCTTTAGGCATCACTGTGTTATGACTTTCATGAAGGCTTCAAGGCTGGAAGAGGTTTGATGTGGGAGAAGGAACTAGTACAGAAAAAAAATCTTGTAGGTTATAGTGCTTGTTAAACAAAAATAGTAACTGTCTGATACTGGATCCAATGAAAGGTTGTAGGAGATTGTGGTGAATTTCTGTCCAGTTATAAGTCATTTCTGAGTGTTCTCCTTTAGTGAAGGCATTTTTAGGGTTCATATGTGTGATCAAATAACTCCTGTGGTGTTCAGTTACACAGATGTCATTTGGTACTAGTTACAACTGAACAGAAGGAATTTGCCATTCTGACATTAATGCAGCTAAACCCTTGTTCCAGAGTTCACAAGTGGCATACTAGCCAGCCATGTTATGAGGTGGTACCAGCCTCTTCCCTTGAAATTAACCAAGGTCCAGCCTCTCTTTCTGTGAAAGATAACTTTTCATGTCATGTTTGGTTTCAGGAAGCACAGAAAAGATGAGATCCTGTTTCTTCAAGACCTGAATGAATTATATTGCTCCTGGGTGGAGTGGCAATGGCCTTAGCAATCATACCTCCTCTGATCTTTCACGGGAAACAAATTGGTGGTGGAGGCTTGGAAAACCCAAATGTCAAAACTACAACCATGTATTACCTTTATTAGAACCAACCCTGTAACACATAACCCTAGAACTGTTCATCAGGCCAGATGCCAAAAGCCCATCCAGTCCAACACTCTGTCACTCAGTGGCCAAAAATATCAGGTGCCATCAAGAGGTCCAGCAGTGGGGCCAGGACACTAGAAGCCCTCCCACGGTTGCCCCCCCCCAAGCACCAAGAATACAGAGCATCACTTGCCCCCGAGTTCCTATCTATACCTTGTGGCTAATAGCCACTGATGGATCTCTGCTCCATATGTTTATCCAATTCCCTCTTGAAGCTGTCCATGCTTGTAGCCGCCACCACCTCCTGTGGCAGTGAATTCCATATGTTAATCACTCTTCGGGTGAAGAAGTACTTCCTTTTATCTGTTCTAAACCAACCCAACTGCTCAGCAATTTCATGGAGTGCCCACGAGTTCTTGTATTGTGAGAAAGGGAGAAAAGTACTTCTTTCTCGACCTGCTCTATCCCATGCATAATCTTATAAACCTCGATCATTTCACCCCTCAGCCGTCGTTTCTTCAAGCTAAAAAGCCCCAAGCACTTTAACCTTTCTTTATAGGGAAAATGTTCCAACCCTTTTATCATTCGAATTGCCCTTTTCTGCACTTTTCCCAATGCAATAATATCTTTTTTGAGGTGTGGTGACCAAAACTGCACACAATATTCAAAATGAGGTCACACCATTGATTTATACAGGGGCATTATGATACTGGCTGATCTGTTTTCAATTCCCTTCCTAATAATCCCCAGCATAGCATTGGCCTTTTTTATTGCAGTCGCACACTGTCTCGACATTTTCAGTGAGTTATCCACTGTGACTCCAAGATCTCCCTCTTGATCAGTCTCTGTCAGTTCGGACCCCATCAACGTGTATTTATAGTTAGGTTTTTGGCTCCAATCACCTTGCACTTGGCCACATTGAACCCCGTTTGCCATGTTGATGCCCACTCGCCTATCCTTGACAGATCCCTTTGGAGTGCCTCACAATCCTCCCTGGTTCTCACCACCCTGAACAACTTCGTGTCATCTGCAAATTTAGCCACTTCACTGCTCCAAATAATTAATAAACAAGTAAAAAAGCATCAGACCCAGTACTGATCCCTGTGGTACCCCACTTCTTACCACCCTCCACTGAGAAAATTTCTCATTTATACTCACTCTCTGTTTCCTATTAATTAGCCAGTTTTTGATCCACAAAAGGACTTGTCCTTTTATCTCATGACTATTGAGCTTACTTAGGAGGCTTTGATGAGGAACTTTTTCAAAAGCTTTCTGGAAGTCAAGGTAAACAACATCTATTGGGTCCCCCTTGTCCACATGTTTGTTCACTCCCTCAAAAAACACTAACAGGTTAGTGAGACAAGATCTTCCCTTACAGAACCCATGCTGAGTCTGCCTCTATAGTTTTTGTTCATCAATGTTCCTACTAATTATTTCCTTAATAACCATTTCTACCAACTTACCCGGTGTTGACGTCAGACTGACTGGCCTGTAATTTCCCGGATCTCCTCTGGAACCTTTTTAAAAGATGGGAGTTACATTACCTTCTTCTACCCAAGCAAGTGTCCCCCCCAATTTATCTTTGATTTGTTCTCCCCTATTTTGCTTTGTTAAACAATGCAAGGCATCATCTTTGATTGTACTTTGTAAAATACTTCTTTTGGTGTGAAAGACTTGAATTGGTGAATACCTGTGATGATAATATTCATCTGTTGTTGTGAATGGTGAGAACAAGTGATACATATAGGGAAGATTTTATTGCTGACAATAAATCCAGACATGTAGTATCTTGAGATGTTCCATTTTCTTCCATATTTGAATACGGCAGTATTTCCACCCCCACTTATTTGGTATGGTAGTTTCCCATGAGCTGTCTCTCCAATTTGAAACTTGTGTAGTCTGGCTCCCCTTTAATGATGGACATATTGTTCATATTTACCTTACTTATCTTTAACATGTTCATAACATATTTACCTTACTTATCTTTAACATGTTCATAAAGTAATATATCAGGTGATTTACAGGTAAAGCAGAGTTCTGTGCAAGTGGTTAATATGGTATCCACCCTGTGTCCTGTTAACAGTTCAATGTATGACACACGTCATAGAGTGTGAAGTTGTCCTATATAAGCAGGCAGTGCCTCATAAATGTTCTTTCCATGGTTTTTCTTGTTTCCTCCCAAATTTTGGACCCTTTTCCAAGTTGTTAATTCTCTCAAAAAGGCCATGGCTTTTGAGTGATTTAAAGGAAGTGTTTTGTGCCTAATACAATTTGTGGAGGTACAGATTCATTTAGGCAAAGGTTAGTTATATCCCATTATATATCAAAAACTCTTTAGGGAATCCTTTCCTGGCAAAAATTGAAGACATGAATTTTAATCACTGTCTCTGTGGAAGCTTTAGCAACAAACATAACTTTAGGACATTTTGAATGATAGTCTACCTTTACTATAGCAAGTCTTTTGTGTGATGGCTGATGTTCAGATGGCCCCATTAAGTCAAGGGCTAGTGTCTCCCATATGTGGGAGAGTTAGTCAACTGGTGATACAGGGGTACAAAGATTTTCTAGGACTTGTCTCTGTTGGCAAAAACTATGCAGTTCTTGATCCCCTCCTCAGTTTGTGTGGCCATCAACTTACTTGTCCCCATAAGTCTTGTGGCAGTTGCTTTTTGTTTAGCCAAGAGAGAGAAACAATCTGGGCTTCTGCAAGACCCACTGCTTCAAAGTCAGCCCATAGGTTTTGAACACCCTTCTTCTCTCCCATAGCTAAAGCCTGTCCTTCATGCTGTCTGTTTTAACTGCTATGAAAATGATCTTCCTCAGAATTTGAAGTGGAGCACTATCCATACAGTTCCCTTGGTAGATAGACGGTGTGTGAATTGAACCTTAGTATTCCTTTTGAGTGAGAATAGTGTACAGATGTTTGGGTCCTGGAAAAGCTGTTTTTCTGATGACATATGAGGGCTATCAGACTACTTTGCCAGACAGCTCTCATCTTTTCTGGCCAAGGTTTTGAGCAGAGAGGCACAACTTTCCTGCTTCCCCTCTCCCACTTCAGCCCAAAATATCCCCTGAAATGCTGCTCCTGGGGAAGATGGAGGACTCCCCAGGAGCGGTATGAGGGTGGAGTTGGAGAGCTCCTGCAGGACTGAGGAATTTGGCAAAAACCACCTCCCCCCATGTGCTGATTTTTTTTCAACAGGATCTAACCAATATGTTTTAGTCTGCATTTCTGTGCACACTTTACCAGGAGTAAACCCCACTGAATTCAGTGAGACTTATTTCTGAGTAAACAGTGTATAGAAAGTGTTTTTCATGGCATGCAAACATATTGAAACAGAAGTAACATTCTTCTATCCTAAAATATCTTTGGGATCTGTGTTGCTTTGCAAAATTAACTGGAACTGCAGGCAAATAACAAAAAATGCTTGACTTTTTATTTTATTACCAAGCAGATTGAAATAGAAGCAGTTAACTAACAGTATGATTAATGGGATGTTTCTAGAACGGAAAGCAGACAAACGTGCAAATATGCTCATGTGTGTACTCCTCAGGTGTAAAATCCTTTGTGCCTACAGCAATGTCATTTAAAGTACTGTGTTATTAGCATATATAACCACTTCCCTAAATTTTCCTTTGACCCAATAGAAGAAAATATTTTTTGTTGACATCTATTTGTTCTTGTTGAAGGAGTGCTCCAATAAATTTATTTTTTTTATTTTATAGGCTTGTATATGTTTTCCCCCACTGTGGAAAAGTTCAGGCTTTTTTGCTCTGAACTTGTTCCTTGGCAACTTTCAATTATTGTAATGCTAGGTACAGAGGAGAATTAAACCCATGGAGACAAGCATTTTACCTGGCTGAAATACTCAATTTAAGTTTTCCATAGCTCTTGCTGTTAAAATGAAAATTAGAAAGTTTTAAAGCAAGTCTTAACTGCTTCCTGAAGTACTGTGAGACCAACGGTCTTGCCTAATATAGCCACTTTTCTTCCTGCTGTTACTAGTTTTCCATATTTCTTACTACTGGTTCTATATAAAATAAATACCTATATTTATGGCTTGATAGTTCCTCCCTCCCCCCGAGATGTTATGAGATACAGCCAACTAGTTTCACCTTAGTAAAGTTATAAAGTTCTTTTCCTCTTCATGATACTTTGCATTTTCTACTTCTTCCATGTATTTCTTTCCTTAAACTGTCCTTGAACTATATAGTTATAAGCGAAACAGTTGTTCTTGGAAAGTGAAGGCTAATAGTTAAATATACCCTAGCACAGTGATGGCGAACCTTTTAGAGACCGAGTGCCCAAACTGCAACCCAAAACCCACTTATTTATCGCAAAGTGCCAACACGGCAATTTAACCTGAATACTGATGTTTTACTTTAGAAAAAACAACTCATATATTAACTTAAGATGATCCAAACAAAGTAAGGAAAGCAATCCGAAATGCTTTAATTTACTTAAAATTATTTGGCAGAGAATTCAACACTTTAATGATGGTCTGGGCCTGGCGGGGGGGATGGCACGCGTGCCCGCAGAGAGGGCTCTGAGTGCCACCTCTGGCACCTGTGCCATAGGTTCGCCACCACTGCTCTAGCATCTTCTCCAACACCACATGAAGAGAGGGACCCCAACACTTCAGCATAGTTTGCATTTTGCCCTTGTATTAGAGCCAGGCAGTATGCTTTTAAAGTGCATCCAGAGAAGTCCTCTGGAAAGCTTATAAGAGAGGTAACTGAGTGCAGTTAAAACAATATTTCTCAAACATTTTGAACTTGAGTTCTTTTCTAAGCATATGCTACATCCTGAGCCCCTGAATTCACTGGCATCCATCTCTTTGGCAGGTGAGCAGATGTAATCCTTGCACAGAGCTGTATGTATATATTTCACTGTGATGACAGCTGTGAAGGAATCTGTGGATTAGGTCACTAATTGAATCCTGGTATTATTAGGATACAGGGACAGGACATCTCAAACTTGTTCCTAAAGCCAGCCATCCTAGGAAGGAAGAATTGAGGGAAAAGAAGGTGCTGCAGTTCTCAGCCTCTCCATTTTGGTAGCTGATACACTGAACTTCTGCTGGGAGAAAAGTGACTCTGCCTGTTGCAAGATTCTTTAGTGTCATTCTCCCTAGCATGCACAGCACCCCGAAAATCCTACCCCATGAATTAAATATGAGCAATACGAGTGAAGTCAGCAGAAACACTGATGCAAGTGACAGTGCTAGATTTACTGAAGTAGTGCAGATATGTATGGGTTTTTTTACCATAAAGAGGGCTAGATGACCTATCACTATCAGAAATGACTTGGGAGGAGCTTCCGGTTTATGGCGGCGCGCTAGCAGACTCACCTCCCGTACCTCCCGGGGGTGAAGCTGCGCTCCAGCCGAAGAAGGGGGTGCGCAGGCTCGCAACCCCCCCCCAGGGGCCCGGCAAAGGGACCCTGGCCATGGAACTTTTAAGAGGTTGCCTCTTCGACGGCGGAATGCCAGAGAATTGAGGTGCGTCTTCGTTCCGATGGTTCTCCGTGCTGTGAGACCGTATGGACTTAGTGACGCTGACCGGGGCAAGCGCAGGAGATCGTGTGGCAGAAATGAAATGAAAGCGAGGTTGAATGACCAATTATGAACATGAGTCAATTTTGAAGCGTTTTGTAAAGGGAAAAAGATAACTCCCCACCCCATTGAATGGGAAAAAGGCGAGTGGGGGAGGGACGCCCCCCATGCGCATGAACTTTTGAGTGATTGAGGGGGGAGCGGAAGAAAACGCGAAGGAAACTGCCCAGAAGTACTTACCAAAGCGAATCTAAGCGGTCAAGCGCACATTCAGAGACTTTTTAAAAATTTGCAAAAGTAAACAAATGATAAAGATGGCAGGAAAGAAGGACAGAGAAAAACTTTTGAAAGCAAAAGGGTCTGAGAGCCCGAAACCGGAAGTTACCGGTCTATAGCGGATTATATGTGCCCTCTGCTGGAACAGCTGAATAACTTCAAGGAACAGATGTCTATAGTGACTCAAAGCTTTGCTGCACAACAAACCCAAATAAACGATTTGATACAAATAATGACGCAAGATGCTGAGAAGGTAAAGGAAGTGGCTGTAACTACCCAGAAGGTGAAGAAAAAACTGCAAAAGCTGGAAAGGAAACAAATTTCCATGTAAGATCAATTGTTGTAAGTGCAAATGGAAAAGACCAACGTTTCCAGGGCATGCCAGAGAACAGAGGGGAGAATCTTAAAGAAGTGATGAGTGAATTACTAGGCCCAGTGACAGAAATTAAGGCAGAATCGTTGCTGAAAGACATGGATGTGGTCTATAGATCATATTCAGGCTATATAAAGAAAAATAATCTACCTGGGGAAATTGTTGTAAGATTCTTGAAGAGGCATGTGAGGGATGCAATCCTGAAAGCGGTTGCTGGAACACCCCTGAAAGTGGGGGGAAATACCATCAGAACGCTAAAGGATATTCCATTTGAAGTAAGACAATGGAGAAAGAAGTACAAAGAACTTGTGCTTTTTCTTCAGACAAACTCACTTGGATATAAATGGCTATTTCCAGAAGACGTCATTTTCAAGATTAAAGACAAAAAAGAAAAGATTGACTGTGTTCAGAAAGCTCAAGAATTTCTAAGGGTTCAGCTGGGATGGCCAGAGGACGGGAAAAAAGAAGAGGACAGCAAGTCCAGTGGCGAGCTAGACTGGCTCTTCCGGAGAGGACTCTCTGTCAGAGCAGGGGGCAGCAGCCTCAAAAAGTTCTTATAAGCGGCGGAAGAGAAGGGGAAAGGAGAAGTAAAGGCTGAAGGACTCTGAATTGTGCCTTTGAGACTTTTGATATGGGATGATCGGGGGTACTGTTTCTAGACAGTTAAGCTTAAAAGGAAAAGTATTATAAATGTTTGACTCAGTTTATAAAGGGATCAATGATGAGAAGAATTGATGTAACTAAGCTAGTTGGAGGATCTCCTCTCTTGGGCTTTTAGTTAGTAGTGGGTTCTTTACTTTATCCCGTATATGTAGTTTCCCCTCCCTTTTCTTCTGTTGTAGTTTTTGTAGTGGTAAAAAAAATAATAAAAAATCCCCTCCGGGGGCTCAAAAAAGAAAAGAAAAGAAAAGGAATGACTTGGGAGAATTAGTAGACAAAATGGACAAGAATCTTAAAAACTATGCAACCTGTTCCAGGAGCCCAAGTGTCCTTTAGACTACTACAACTACTTCTTCTTCCTCCAGTCCCTCATGCCACATAGCTAACTGCTTTTGAAAGTAAAAGGAGTGGAATGGCATGAAGGCTAGCTGGGCAAAGAAAAAGTAATAATTCTACTGGACTGACACAAACTCCTGATGTGAACCTGAGTAACTAGATCCCAGCCATGGTACTAAGTTTCCCAAGACAAATCTAGTTGCTTTGTGTGAACAGAGATTTGAAATAGGGTTGCCATCTCCTCAGTTGCAGTGGAGATTTCCCCGATTTCGGGGGTCCCAATCTGCTGCTGGCCAGCTGGCTGGTGGGTGAAGCACCCCCCCAAAGCCCCCTCCTGTGGTGTTGGCATGATGATGTCTAGGTTTTGGGCAAACTCTATAATTTTGAGGGCAAAAAAGAAGATATCCCAACTGCCCAGGAGACCCCCGCCAGCAGGGGTAGGACCTGGCAACCCTAATTTGAAACTAGGTTGAGCACTCTCCACTCCCAGGTTACTGTAGACTGCATCATCTCTGTCTAATATGTTATATTTTACCAACAGAATACGACATTCTGGTTGCCTTGAAACTGTTGTGGAACAGAGTTGTTTCCAGAGAGACGAGAATGTTTACTACTTGTGTAGTCTTTAAGTATGAAGTTTCTTCACTGATTTCAGAATGCATCCTCACTTGTTTTCTTATATGCATAGAAGAAGAAAAGAAGAGATTGGATTTATACCTCGCCCTTCACTCGGAGTCTCAGAGCGGCTTACAAACTCCTTTCCCTTCCCATCCCCACAACAGACACCCTGTGAGGTAGGTGGGACTGAGAGAACTCTGACAGAAACTGCTCTTTTCAAGAACAGCTCTGACAGAACTATGGCTTGCCCAAGGTCATCCAGCAGCTGCGAGTGGAGGAGTGGGGAATCAAACCTGGTCCTCCCAGATTAGAGTCCGCACGCTTAACCACTACACTAGAAGTTAATAACAGTAATTTCACATTATTGGTTCAGGTGGGTAGCTGTGTGAGTCTGAAACAGCAGAACAAAGTTTGAGTCCAGTGGCACCTTTAAGACCATATAAACTAAGTGTATTATCTCTGTTTGATCCTTGAATCTGTTAAACATCTTCATTATGCTGTATGATAATTTACTGCTCACCCTCTACCTATATATATGGACTGGTAATTTCCATTTTTGTTTCTGTCTTTGTCTTGACTCTAATTGGCCCTTCCTGGCAACTAAACCCCCCCACCAACCCTCTCTCTTCCTATATGTAATGGTTGAGGAAATTCCATTTCCCTGTATCTGAAGAAGAGTGCTTCCACATGAAAGCTTTACCTTGAATAAAACTTTGTTGGACTCAAACTTTGTTCTTCGCATTACTGGTTTAGTGTATTTACATGCCTCTGGGTTCTCATTCGCTGTATCATTTGCAGAGGCTCCTTTTATTTGATATTTTCAAATATTTTCTTTTCTAGTTTTCAATAAACTGCCAGCATTTAGACTTGGGTGCAGGACTGTGTTCTGCTGTTGGCATGCCTATAGAGTCATTGCAGCAATACTGCTTTACCCAGAAATGAGTGAGCAATGCTAGCTAAGATCAGTCATAGAAGGTTCTGTTGGTTGAATAGAGAGTAAGCATCTGAATGTGTGTGAGAATTTTATGGCGTGTCCTTGGGAGATAGTTCTGCTAAGATCTTGTGTAAACACTAGGCAATTTCAGGGTAATTATATCATGTGAAAAATGACTCAGGGTGATATTTCTTACTGCACTAACAAAATTTGACATTGGGATATGCAGTGCATATTGGCAGGTAACCATTTCCAGGCAGAATTAATTTTTCCCCTTGATGGTTCTCTTTAGATTAGCAGTACTGTAAGAAAAGAAGCCAACAGAAGAGGCAGTATACATTACTGAAAATTTACTTGCTGTAGCAGATTGTTGAGCTGTGTACTTGACTTGCCTTAACATTGTGAGGAGCTTTAGCTGTGCTACTTCATCTTGAATGGTAGAATAATACGAAAAACACAGGCCATCCCAAGCTGTGGCTTTCTGAGGGATGATCCTGGTGTGTGTGGAAACAGCAGCATTGGCTTCTCTTGTATGTTTTGGAGTTTTTCCTGATGGTGTAAGAAGGAGTAGTGCTGCTGTGGCTCCCGTGTAGGAACCCAGTTTTGATAACCTTGAAATGCATTGGAATTGCGTCTGCATTTACAGTAAGTTCTGATTTACAGATTTTTTTAGCACTAGTATTTTTTGGTGTTTTCAAGCAGAGCAGCCTTGAACTAGCCTCTGACAAACTGTTTCTTCATATTACTGTGTACCATCAAAGAAGCATGAGTTGTTGTTTTTTGCTATCAATGGGAAATGGTTTAGTTTGTGGTTGGCCAGTTGTTACACTGGCTGAAAGCTGACTGACATAATCATGTCTATAGCAAATGAAGGACAAGTTTTCTAAGTGGAGCTCAGTGCTTTGAAATTACTGCTTTTCTTAGTATCCGAAGTGATTTGACAGCCTGTTGGATTCTAATTGCACAGTGTAATTAAAATAAACACCATAATGCTAATCATTTATGTATTTTTGCCTGTGGCTGAAGTTTTAAATTGGGAACTGTGATAGTTCAGTGAAAGTGTTTTTATTACTGTTACTATTATTCTGCATGTTTTCAGTCCAGTAATATTTTTGAAAGTGGATAAAATACTGCTGCACAGTGTCATTCTGGTTTTTCATTACTTAATTGTATATTCTAGTAATAATGTAATTATTGCTTTTAACAAAATCTGCCTGACTTGAGTGTTTAATTCTATCAGACTTGAGCAGTTGCTGATGAGGAGAATAAATGACAGGTTATACATGATATGAATGCAGAATTATTAGCTACTTTGGGGAAAATATGTTTTGTTGCTGTCCAATGACTAGTGTTGCAAATCAAAGCAATATACCAGATGTTTTGCTTAATGACTGCAATTCAAGGTCTTCTTTAAAAGAAGAGATTTGAAAGGAAAGCATCTCTTGCCATTTTAAATTTTCTGTTGCTTCTTAGGGCAGTACTTTTTGGTTCTATTTCCACACCCCACCCTTGGGCCCAGATTGCCTTTTTGAGAGACATCTTTGGACTATTGCTTTTGAAAAAGCTTTAGCCTATGGACTGTTTGGAAGGACCTGATGTGCTACTGAGATTATGATCTAATATTTCAAAATTGCTGCTCATGTACTTTCTGAAGTATGTACTACTGGGTTATTTTTGTTTTATGACCAAAACTATTATAGTACATAGATTTTTAACTGACAAAAGAGAATAAGGTAGCTAATGCTGATAACTGTTTTTTCCAATTTGTAATATAGTAGTGAAATCCACTTTGTTACACTGGCTAGCCATGAATTTGGGGAATGTGGGAAATCAGTTAGTAATCAACCTGATTCATCTGAGCACTCTTCAAAGCCAGCCCTACATAGAGTGGATTGCAGTAGTCCAATATTGAAAATACCATGACAAATATTACACAGTGGCTGGATCCTCCTACAGGAAATGGAATAGCTGGCACACCAGGTGTAGCTTGATGAACACATCATTGGCCACAGTTACCACCTCTTAATTAAATATTAAAGTGCTTCCGAGGAGCAAAACCGTGACTTCAGGGGAGCATGTTCCTGTCCAGGACAGGTTGTCCACCTACCCCAAGATCAAGCTGGCAGGCTAAGATCTAATTAGTTATTTGGGGCATTTAGAGACTTCTTTCCTGTATAGATCAACTGTATGTTACTTGGCTGGCTGCTGACACAATGCACAATTCCCCTCAGTAAGCATGGCAGGTGCCAACCGCAAAACATCCCGGGAAACAGCGTGTGACATATTTCATCATCACCAATGCTCCCTCTAAGCTGTGGTTTCTTGTGGGCAAAAATTCTACTTTTTGAGCTACTGGTATTAAAGTTGTGAGCGAGTGATTTGGCTGTTACATAAATTAGTTTGTTCTGGAGTGATCCTTCCTGAGCTAAGACAAAAATGTGTGAGCTGGAGGCTAAAAAACTGTGAGGTAGCTCAGCTTAGAGGGAACACTGCCCTTGAGACATTGATAAGAATGTGCATGTGAGTATTAGTAAGGTGATTGTGGTCATGGCAAAACAGCTTGAAGTATTCCTGGATTATGTATCTCCTTTTGAATCTTTTTGGTCCAGTTAAAGGCTGAAGCTTAGAACCAAGACGGTATTGGTTGCACTGGCAGACTATCTGCATTTTCAGATGGATAGGTCAAATACCTTTCATGTTGGTCCTGTTAAACTTGTCAGTTGCATTTGACACTAATAATTCCATGTTGCATCATTTGAATCATTATGCACCTATAAAAGGAGTAGCAGCTCACTGATTCCACTCCTTTTTGTGTGACTGGATATAGAGTGGTGATGGAACATGCTGAGTCATCCACTTGGGAGTTGACATGGTGGTGATCCAGGGTTCTGTTCTGTCTGATGTGGTAAGATATATGTGAGACTGCTTAGTGAGATTATTTGTGGCTTTGGAGTTGAATGTCATCAATATGTTGACATTGAGCTATATGTTTCTTTAGTTAAACCTCCCGAATCAGCAATTTTGATTGTGAGCTGGTGAGTTGTAGAATAGAATCACAGAGTTGGAAGGGGCCATACAGACCATCTAGTCCAACCTCCTGCTCAATGCAGGATCAGCCTAGAGCATCCCTGACAGGTGTTTGTCCAGCTGCTGCTTAAAGACTGCCAGTGAGGGGGAGCTCACCACCTCCTGAGGCAGCTGATTGAACACTAATATCTAGCCTTTACCTTCCCATCCTTAATTTAAACCCATTATTGTGAGTCGTATCCTGCCAATAGGAACAATTCCCTGCCCTCCTCTAAGTGACAGCCCTTCAAATACTTCAAGAGAGGAATCATGTCCGTCTCCCCCCCCCCCCCCAAACTTTGGCTGTAAGGGAAAGACAACATACGTGTGCCTTTAAGATCTTTGAATGGCCCCATTTGGGGCATGGCAACAGAGGACCAAATGGGTCCCAAGAAAAATACTGGTGGATGGTGTGACACCTGTGGGTAACACATAGGAAATTGCCAGCATACTTTATGAACCAATCATCAGTATTTTTTTTCCTTTTTGTTTTGACATTCTTTGAGGGCTTGGATGGAATAAGTGTAAATATAGTAGGAACTGTTCTTTCTTTAAGAAACTGAAATTCAAATGAAGTTCCCAAATGCCCATGACTTAAAATGTGAAGGGGTGCAGTGGGTTCCCCCCCCCCCGCTAAACTCCTGCTCTGACTCAGGTAGCCAGTGAGTCTCTTTGTAGAACTATCCATCGATGAGATTCCTTAGAATTCTCTCCTAACCCAGTTGGCCAGAAGCCCTTGAGTGTGTTTTATGTGCAGAAAATGTTCTGAGCAATTAAAGCAATTACTTCCCTTTAACTATAATTTCTGGATGTAAACAAGACCTGTGAAAAGGGCAAGGGCATATGGCTTCTGGGTGTGAGAAACATACAAGACTTAAATGTACCAGTATCTGTATGCTCCCTGTAAAAAGCATTGGCTGAAACATTTCAAGGTCTCTAAGCAATATAAAACATAAGCCCTGTTAGGAATCTATTAAAACATTACCTGGTTCACTGAACATTCTGTGCAAGTTTCTTCTTGGAATCCATTACATTCCTTTTAGAAAGATGTTTTAAAGGCCTTAGCAACGTCTTCTGGACAGGTGGGCATCAGGGGACTTTTGTAGCTTTATTTTTATACAGAAATTGTTTAGAATTAATATTGATTTAATATAGCAGCACTGAATTGAAGGAAGGGTCAGTCTCCAGTGCTGCTTTTCAAGTGCCCCTCCCTCTGATGGCTCCTTCAGTTGAGGAGGCAGGGGTAAGGGAATTAGGGATTTCTCTTGCTCTGCTTGAAAATCCATTTTTGAAAGTTTTATTGCTCGGCTTAAGCTATTATGAGACTGGAATTCAGTGCATAAATTCTTGGGGACTAGAGTTGCATGCTGTTGTAAGTCAGCTGCTGTGTGTTCATTGATTTGCTTACCTTTCTCTTTCAGATACACTTTATTCAGTTTGTGCAATACAGTTGTATGACTCTTGTTTCAGCTTCCTGTTTCAGTTGTTCTGATGTGAAAGGCTGCTATGAATCATGAAAACTTCTGTTACTATACAGTACTGTGTGTTGTACAGACCTTGAAGAATCCTTTTAAAATCTCTGGGAACCCGACTGGCATCAATATATTGCTATTGTTTCACACTGAAGAATGAGAGAGATTTTGATATCAACAGTAATGAGGTTAATACTGAGCTCATATTTGCTTTAGGCGTTACTTAAAAAGATAAGAGTTGGGCCAGTATTATTCAGGCATAAAATGACAGGTAAAAACAGTCTCAATGAATAGCTGTATGTGATATGTTACTTAATCTAACAGGGTTAGATCAGATCAGGGGTCATTTCCTACAGGAGTGGAGCTCTGGCAGTAAAGAGCCCAGGGGGCGGGCACATGCAATAAGCCCCACCCTCTGCTCCCAGCAGCCCTCAATCAGAGCAAGAAGCAGCCAGGTAAGTTGCAGAGGTCCAAAACAGTCCAGTGGTACCTTTAAGACCAAGTTTTATTCAGGTACAAGTTCTCCCGCCTCTGTGAGGACAGATCTGCACCCCCCCCCCAATAGCTAACAATTCAGAACAGACCATTGGGGCCTACTGACACACTGCTAATGAGTTATGCTAATGACCTCCTGCACCTCTTTTTCTACGAAATGACCACTGGATCAGATGCATTTCTTTGGCACAGGGACCCTGTAAGAGGCTGTGTTTGTAAGAACATCTTGCATCAGCAGAAGAGTTTTTGCACTGGAGGAATGTCCATGTAGTGAAGGAACAAAACTGTAGGATCCAGCCTGGGTCTTTTGGTACTGTGTGCCTTAAGAGAGGGTAAATGTAATACTTTAAAAGAAAAAAATTATTTGAAGTTACATTGTGTTTTGGCAAAACAGCTGAGTTCTGAAATTCTGCCAGCTTCTGCTCTTATGAGGTCTTGTCATGAGTACACACTGAAAAATTGTATGTTATACCCTGCATTATCTACTTGAGCAAAAATAAAAATAGATGCAACATTAAGAAAAAAAGAAAGTCTATGAATAAAAGACAGGGAGTAGTTGACTGTGAACTGTTGCAAAGATCTCTATCTGTTAAAACAAACTTGCTAAATTTTATTCATCCTCTTGTTAGGGAGAGAAATTCTTCTAGCCTATAAGAGGTCAAGCAAATGTAGGTTTATGTATCACAATGACTTTGTTGCAGAAATGGAGCAAGTTGCTTTTGTGCTAGATAAATTGTTGAGAAATTTTGCTAGAGACTGCTTAAACATGTAGGAGGGTTGTGTATGAACTTGTTGCAAACCTGCTTGCTTAATATAGCTGCAGGCTCCAAAACAAGTACTGTGATGTATTAAACACAAGTATCACATATTCAGGTTTTCCAAATTGAGAGATAGTTCAAAGACTTCAATGGTCTCTATTGCGAAGATGTCATTTCCTTGTTAATATAGATATTGTTATGGAGAGAAAGTAAAGAAAGCAGGGACATTGTAAACAATCTTTTCATACTTTGACCCAAACTTTTGGAATAAGGAATTGTTCTTAAACACCAAAAAATATTAGTTTGAAACACAGTCTATCAGCAATGCTACCAGCCTTTACTGGTTGCTACTGAATTGTAATATTAGTTCTTGCATTTTAAATGTAAAAATGTAGAAATTGATATTGCATTCTTGTTTCAAACAATTTGTTTTCGTTTCTGATCACATGGATAGCACAAATAAATCCAGCAAAATTGTGATGTGAAGGACTATGGATGTGTTTCATGCAAGTATTTCACGTTTAGTGTATGTGAAGGTGTTGGAAGAGGGCTAGATAGGATATTGTGTCAGTTTATTAGCTGTGGTTCAGTCAGACATCTTGGACTACTCAGAATCAGGAGTATGTGCATAATGTAAATAATATAGAATGTCCCAAGTTCTCTTTACAGATGTGAAATATTTCTCAAAAGCTAAAGGATTAGTGCTGTTCTGAGTTTTAAGGGATAGTTGTTAAACGATGATTCCACAGGAGAGCTGTACATCCGTTGCAACAAGAGCAGGTCTTCTGGAACCATCAAAACAAACAGATTTTTTTTTGAGAGGGTGGGGCTTCGGCGCATCAAGACAGTTGACACCAGAAACTGCTCCTGGCTGCGACTAATTCTTCGTTATTTTTAGGGGGGTTTCAGGGGATCCTGAACCCTACTGGACCTCCTGGAGGGAGGTCTGGAGTAAGGGACTTGATTCAGGCCCCTTGGTTGAGGCAACAAGCGGGCGGAAGCCCTGGATCATCCCAGAAGCACGGAACAAAGAAGAGCAGGTTTGGCAGCCATAAGTTGCACCAGATATGAATGCCCCCAAGTAAGAGAGTTCTTTTGAGCCTCATCCGAACACCGATGAAGACACGCACCTGTGAGTACCTGTAATAGCAACAAAAACATTGAAGAGTATGATGATTTCTTTGAATAAGCCCCTTTAAATCTCCAAAATGATACAGAAAGGATAGGTGGAATCCCCCCCCCCTTTTCTGTGTGACGCGGCCGTGAAGAGATATGAGTCATTAAAAGAATCTTAAGATAAACACTTACTGGGGCAAAGAGGGCTCTCAACCTCTACAAGAGAACTATAAATTTTCTTCTTAAACTTTCTTTAAAAAGCAAAAAAGAAAGATATACACAGTGAAACTAACCATCTTGCGACAACCCTTTGTGACGTCATGCTTTACTGCTAAGAACAGAATAGAAGCGTACTCTGTTTTGAAAGAGTCTGCTGACTCTTGTTATTGCAGTGAACGATCAGCACTCTCAGAAAAACATGCCACCGTATGAGACAGACACTTTAGATGATCCAGACAATGTACAAGAGACACAGTTTTCCTGGGAACAATTCCAAAAGATTATTGAGGATTCAATTCAACAAGCTATTACAGAAACTTTTGAGAGACTTTATAATAAGAAGCAGACTATGCAGTCGGAAACTGTAACTGAGAAGAAGACCCACAAATCAACATATCCTAGCCAAAGAGCAGGACTCTAAGCAAAATGATTCAGCCTATGAAATTTCCTTTCCAGCCAAAGAGAATATAAGAAGCTGCACAGGCAAGGGTGTAGACTTTCCAATTTCCCGGGGGGGGCTGGGGCTGGGCCAGAGGCATTGCTGTGCTAGGAGCAAGGGTGGCTCCCGGGGGAGGCTGAGTACCTTCCTGAAAATTTCGGCGGGGGCTCACGCCCCGCCGCCCCCACGAAGATTACGCCTATGTGCACAGGACAAATTAACAGACCTATGGAAAATATGACAAACTCTTTAATAAGGGTAAAGGAGAAAATACAAGAGGATCTATTGTATGGGATGATCTTTTTATCTAAAGAGAAATCAAGAAGCTACACAAGACTGGAATCCTTAACTACTCTAAGAAATACAGAGGGGAAGAAGCAAAGGCAAATTTTTCCACATACAAAGAGAAATTAAAAAGGAGCACAGGAAAAGAAAAAAAAGAATCAAATATAACTAGAGTGACATAAAATGTTTTGGTCTATGGGTAACTGACTAAAATGAGTTATAGCTGAAATTGATTTAACAACACAATAGTAAAGATTATGAATTTACATTATGTTTTCGTGTCGAGTAATAAAGGGAGCTCTGGTTTAGGTGTAACTGATTCAAATTAACTTTAGCAGATACTGAACTGGATCTTATATAAGAGTATAACATGAAGTTAGAATGGAAACTGGTAATACCTTTGCTTACATAATGTTTTTTCCCTTAAAGATGTCAAGTAAGAAGATGGTTAACATGTTTTTTTGATCATATATAGTAGAAATATATAAGATTAACCTAACTTTAGATTATATATAGTAGAAATGCTAGTAGTTTATTTAGATTTGTGCTAGACTAAAGAAATACGCAGCTTGTAATATATAGCGTTGCTACGATGGAAGTTTCTGATATGGTAAAATATTAGTTAGCGTTGTTATGTATGAGAAATTTGATTAGACACTATAACATTGTAACACTCTCGTTTTTTGTTTTGTTTACTTTTTCTTTCTGAAAATTAATAAAATATGCTAAAAAAGCCCCAAGAAACAAAGAGAAAATGATAGAACACTACAGAAAAAACATCTGGACTATTAGCTATAGTTTCTTGTTAATTTAAAAATGTTACCAATGTAAATAAACAGATCAATATTTTTGGCCTAACCTCTCATGGTCCAGGGTCTACTTTGTCATATGCATGAAGTTTTACCCTTAGTTGGCAGTGTGTATATGTATTGCCCTGTATCAGTAAATAATGGGGTGATCAGGCCATGAAAAGCAAGAGCTAGTAGGAATCTTCTATTAGACCCTAAATATATGCATGATGAAAACAGTGGGTAATTCACAACAACAGTCACTAGTGATTGCTCTTCTATTCTCAGTCAGCAGATATGTCCTTGCAGACATGTCAAGTCCTCCTTGAATCTGGATATCTTTTTGTAACTTAACATATTCCTGCCTTCTCTGCTTGTTCACTCTTGCAGATTCTTGCAGTAATAGTCCTCTAGAAAAAGCCTTATAAATGTCCCATACTACCTTTAAAGATATATCTTTTGGCAGGTTTAATTTGAAGAAAACTTTAAGCTCTTCTCTCATTTTATTGACAAATTTAGAGTTTTTAGAGTTTTTCGGGAGAGAAGTGTTCATAGTCCACCTACTTCTAGGTTTTCTGAAATGGGTTTATGATCCTCATATGTTTCTGCTTCAGTTTCTAGAAGGTCATTAACCATTGTAGATTATATCCAACACATATCCAGTCTAGACCAAGAGCCATGTCTTGCTGAAAAAAAGTATATTGTCGTGAGGAATGAGAGAGGGAGAGAGAGGGGGAGGGAAAG
>NW_015168715.1:67088-98180 GCF_001447785.1 Gekko japonicus
AACCGGTCGACTTCAGCCTCTTCTGCATCAATGGTTGGGGCATAGACTTGAATTACTGTGATGTTGAATGGTTTGCCTTGGAGTCGGACCGAGATCATTCTGTCGTTTTTGAGATTGTATCTCATTACTGCCTTTTGCACTCTCTTCTTGCCTATAAAGGCCACACCATTTTTTCTATGGGATTCTTGGCCACAGTAGTAGATATAATGGTCTTCTGAGTTAAATTCATCCATTCCTGTCCACTTTAGTTCACTGATTCCCAAGATATCGATGTTCAGTCTTGCCATCTCATTTTTGACCATGTCACGCTTACCTTGATTCATAGATCTTACATTCCAGGTTCCTATGCAGTATTGTTCTTTGCGGCATCGGACTTTCTTTTCACCATCAGACACATCCACAGCTGAACGTCCTTTCGGCTTTGGCCCAGCGCTTCACTCTTTCTGGGGTTACTTGTATTTGCCCTCTTCCCCAGTAGCATATTGGACACCTTCCAACCTGAGGGGCTCAAAGATTTTGTTTTCTCACTAGAATTGAATGCTAGTTGTTTCTGCTCTATTTGTTTGATTGTGTTTGTCATGCCAGAGATACTGACTTGCAGAATCTTCTCAGATAAAGGCCTGTAAGTTTAGTCAGAATCAGTACGTCTATGATCTAAGTAAATGGGAAACAGCTGGTTAAGGCAGCAATTCCTAATTAGACTAGGACGGGGATTGGGGAATCAAGGAATAAAGATTCAGTCCTAGAGGCAGAATTATTCATTATTCATTCATGATGGAGGAATGAAGGAAGACTCATGAACTTGCCTGAATACACACGTCTACGCGTTCCAAGCAAGCCAGGAGACTGAAGGCAACAGCTTGACGAATGCCAGGAATGCTGCACGTGGCCTTGAGGAAGCCAAGAGCCGCGGCAAGAATCTTCTTGAACTGTTCACTGTGAGGTATAGTCCGGGTGCAGGGCTGCTTAGAAGACCGCAAGTGTCTGCAAGCAAGCAAGCTTTGGCAGAGCAAACCTTGAAGCAAGTAGCCGAGCCAAAACGGAGGTGGAGTTCCAGGGAGAAAGGAACAACAAACCATTTGTTTAGAGTAGCTAGCATAGTTAGGGTTAGGATTTGTCTATTGTCTATTTTATGTGTAAACTCCCCCTGTTTATTTTAACCTCTTCAATTAATCTCTGGGCAGTAGAGACTGTTTGTGTGCCCTCCTTGCCTCTCCTAAGCTGAGTCTGATAGCCTTGGGGAGAAAAGGGGACTCAGGATATCTGAGCACGCTACCTAATTAACGTTGAGTCCCCAGCATAAACTGAGGTCCTGAGTCGGGGGACCTACATTGCTCAAAAATATAGAGAGCAAGTGTATGATAGTGTTGGTAGTTTTATTGTGTATTACTGTGTTTACTTTTCTGTGTATGTGCTTGCCATGGTTTTGCAGAGGGGTGAGGTATAAACTCTTTATCTTGTCAATAGATTAAATAATTATAGTCAGTGACACCTTATCTGTGGGACAGAGAATGGCATTAGGAATGTAAATGGGCTATATTTTCCCAATGTTGAATGGAGGCTACAGCAGTCTTCCTTTTCTTTTCCTGTCACAAATGAGAGTGGTAATGTGTAGTGGCTGCTGAAGTTTATTTTAAATATCTGCATCCTGTCTTTCAATTAATCTTCGAGATATCTGACAACACAGGGCTATTTTGGGGCAGGAATAAGGAACGGAGTTCCGTCTGGCTTCAGAGTTGGCCACACCCACTACAGCCAAAACCTCTGCCTGCCTGGCTACAGAGGGAAGGCCTGGAGAGCCACCCCCCCCCATGACCCCGAGGCGGGCAGGCCGGGGGGGGGGCCTGGAAGGATCAGGGAGGAATTTAAATGCCTCCCTGTGCCTCCCCCAGCCTGTCCAAGGGCTGGCTTGAGTTAGTTTTACTGTAGATATGTTGAGGAAGTTGAGATGAAAACAGCTGTTATAGAGTAAAGATATTCAAGAGCATATAAACAGCATTTTGGAGGTGTAGAAATTAATTTTTATCTGGAAATTAATAGAACAAAATATGTATATAATTATATGGTTAACTTGCAAGCTGTGAAAGAATTAAAACTTTTCTCTTCCTCTCCAAGTAAAATGAACTTTAAATGGTGAGAAACAGCTAGAGGCCAAATCCAGAAGTTTTTAGTCAAACCTGATTTTGCTGCCCTTTGGCGTACCAAGGAATATTACCATCATGTAGTTCATTGTGACTATTCATCAAGGTAAGGATTTCATCCAGACAGTTTGGCTACCACTGATTTTGAAAAGAATTTCTTTTTTTATTAAGATGATTTATTCCCTCTCCTAAAGAGGAGAGATATTTCGCTTAAAATTAGAAAAAAAGGAAGGGTATACAGAGGGATAAAGAAAAGATTGAGTGGTGTTAATGTATTAGTATTTTGCTCTTTTATTATTAAAAGTTAATAGTCCATAGTTTCTTCTACCACCAGACATTCTTCTTCTATTTCTATTAAATATGGCAATTAGTATATTAGTAATGTCCTTCTGGGATTAGTTTCTCTTACAAAGTATCTGTATTCAATTTTTAAGGTGTTTACGGATTCCACAAATTCTGTTTTATCTTCTCTCTGTAATATTTTTCCCTTTATAACTTTAAGGATTCCAGAGTTTGTCAGTCTTTTAACGGATCTGTTATTCTCTCTGTAGGTTAAGTCAGCTTGATTGTAATGTTCTGCATCTTGCATAGTTTGGTGCTGGGTTTCCTTATTTTGCTTTTAGTGTGGCTTAAGGCCCCAGTCACACGGGAGGCTTTGATTCACAAGAGGGACGGATTGGGGGCGCATCAAGCGGGCGCAATCACACTGCAACATCTGGGAAGTGGCGCGCACCCGTCCCCGATCCGTCTCTTCCGCCCGAAGATGCGGATAAAGAAAACCCTAGAAAACACTAGTACTTACCAGAAAATCCGCTGCAGGAACAGCCGTCTGATCACCGGCGTGCCCGTCTCTCCCGCAGCATCCATTTTAATGCAAGCAAAAGTCTCAGTTCAGCCCAGCAATATCTAAAGTCTCTGCAAATTATTTGTCAGTAGTCTCTTCAAGGCTGACCGCAGTCACCAGATAATGGGTCTCACAGACTACAGGGGTCTTTTTGTAGAAAAAGAGCTGCAGGAGCTCATTAGCATAACTCATTAGCATATGCCACACACCCTGATATCACCAGAAGTAAGTGTGACCGGGGCCTTAATGTAGTAACTTTTTTTGACATATTGGTTCAAAAGCCTCTTTAAGTGCCAGACTGACTGCATCAACAATTATAGACTGAAGTTCCTCCCAGGACAACTGCAGCAAGTTGATTTCTGCAGAGCTATCTAAACATACATCATCTGGCATTTTTTCCTGTGTGTCCTGGTCATCCATTTTAATGTGATAGCAAAAGTCTCAGTTCAGCCCAGCAAAACCTAAAGTCTCTGCAAATTATTTGTCAGTAGACTCTTCAAGGCTGACCACACTCACCAGATAATGGCTCTCATAGATATATTAGCAACCAAGAATCTTTCAACACAAATCAGGTGCTTTGCAGCTTTATAATGGACTCTAGACACAATGAGTTTTTTCTGTTCTCAACAATGGAGCATGATGTCATAAGGATTGTTACAAAATAAAGAATTCAACTCTGAATGTCTCCCTTTCTTTCTTTTTTTTCAAAAAAGATTTATAATCCTTTTGTAGAAGCTCAAACAACAGCCCCTCTTTGCCCCAAGAAGTGTTTAGATCAGCTTACATTTTGTAATTCATCCTAGCCGCTTAGCGAAGGAAGGAGGGGGAAAATTTGCCCCTCTTTTCCTTGTCCTTTAAGAAATTTAAAGGGGCTTAACCAAAAGATAGTCAGGTTCTTCAGTGTTGCTTTTACAGGTACTTACGATACATATCTTCATCGGTGTTATGGATGGGGCTCAAAGTAACTCTCTTGATTTGGGGGCATTCACAGCTGGTGTAGTCATGGCTGCCATAACTGCACTGCTTTGTTCTTTGCTTCTGGTATGATCCAGGGCTTCCACCCGCTTGCTACCACAAGCGGGGGCCCCAAATCAAGTCCCTTGCACCAGACCTCCCTCCAGGAGGTCCAGTGGAGATCGGAAACCCCCGAAAACTCCCCTAAAAAGAATAAAGAGGTGGCGGTACCCAGGAGTGATTCCCGGTGCCAATCGTGTCGCTGCTCTGCAGCCCCACCCTCCAGACTACCTAGATCCATTTCAGCGGGGATTCAGAACTGGGTTTGGGACTGAAACTGCCTGGCATGATGTGGTCCATGGGGTTGCGAAGAGTCAGACTTGACTGTACAGTGAACAAGAACAACAAATCGTGAATATACAAATGACACCCACCTCCCTTCTCTCCCTTTCATCTGATTCAGGTGAGGCGGGGGGGAGTTCCTAACTTCTGTCTGGAGGCACATTGGACAAAGGGCAGCAATTTAAGATAAGATGGAGGTGCTGCTGATCAACATTATAGCCAGTGACAGTCTGAGAATGGTCAGCCTGTCCTGGACAGAATCATACTTCCCCTGAAAGGCAGGTTCACATCTTGGGATTATTCTCTACCCATTTTCTCCATACTATGCATAATTTCCCAAATCTGTCAGGTCTCCATATTATTCATCTTTTTTGAAAACAAGAAAACAAGAAAAAGACACAAATGCATTAGTCTTTCCTTGCGGGGAAGATGCTCTAACCCTTTAATCATTTTTGTAGCACTTGAGTCCATGAAACCATTTAACCTAGAATATATGGAAACCATTTTAGTTCCGAAGAAACAGCCTCAACTATGAACTTCCATTCTAACAGGTGTTCAGGGTGTGGTGCAATAGCTGCTAAGCCAGGGTTGCAATGATATGTTTTGCATTGTGCTGGCATCATAATAATGAGTCAACCTAGGGTGATATTTATGATGGTGCACAACTAGGAATCATCATTTTGATAACAGCAACATCCAGCATCACCAAATACACTGCAGTGGGTATCTAAAAATGGATGCATGGCACAGGATTAGGAGGGCAGAGACATCATAGTAGTTAGTAGCTGTAACTGACAGCAGAGGAGAGTGGATGTACCCAATTTGTCATATGTAGGATGTTGCAACTGCTCTAGACCTCTGCCAGATGTTAAAAACAAAGTGTTTCTTGTTGAAAAGGAGGTGAATGAGAAATTGTAAAGGGAAATAGCATTTTTCCAGAATACAAACCAGAGTTATTCAGTTACATACTGGCAGTTATCTGATACTATTTTGTTCTCATTTGTCCCCTTGTGTTAAAAAAATATGGCTATCCTATACTGTCTTTCTCTTCATGCTCTCAACACTGTCTACATTCTGCAGGTTAGGCATTGCTCCAAATGTCTGCACTTTGTTAAGTAAGTAAAACTATCTGCTGCAAAGGCTATACAATAAAATCGGAGTGGAGCCTCAGTGGACACTGGTCCAGCATAATGAATGGGATGAAACCCCACCAACTCAGCTTGTCCCAGCCACCCCAGATAGAGTTGCCAACCTCCAGGTGGGGCCTGGAAATCTCCCAGAATTACAGTTGGATCTCCAGATGACAGCTCAGCCCCCCTGGAGGAAACAGCTGCTTTACAGGTTGGACTCCGGCATTATACCCCAGCGGAGGTCCCCAAACCCTCCCCTCCCTAGGTTCCACCCCGAAATCTCCAGGAATTTCCCAACCTGGAATTGGTAGCCCTATCCCCTTACTGTCCTCACCAAACAGCCCAGGAAATGGCAGTAAAGTCTGACTTGTCTTTAACTTATCACTGTGAGCAAGTCCCTCTCTACAGAGGTCTTTTCATGCCCTTTAAAGAAGGCCAAACCACACCAGTGCGTTAGTTCATTGGGCAAGGAGCAATCCTCATGATTCCCTCTCTGATTGGTGTATGGATCCATAACACTCTGTTGAGTAGCTCTGTCAATCTTCTTTTCTAGGGAGAAGAAAGGGGAAAGGAAAAAAATGACTGATCAAGCACTATCTCAGAGGAAGATGTTTTATGACTACCAAGGTCCAAATGTGTACTGTCTTTTTAAACCCTCTACTTCTCCTATTTGGAATCAACAGAATGAACCAGGGTAATAGTGTTGTTTTTACACATGACAGTTTCTCTTATTATGATTTTTTTATTTTTTTTCTATGAACAAAAACAAACAAAAGCAGACATAACACATGCACATAAAATGGGGGTATGCTCAATGCTGGAAACAGGAAAAAACTCCCAAAATCGGGGAGTGGATAAAAAAATTACTTTTTATGGCTGAAATGGACAAAATGACAAGAAAGCTTAAAAATCTGGAGGCAGAAGAATTTTTTGCCGACTGGAAAGACTTTAAAGAATATTTAGAGAAATATTGGAATGTAAAGAACAACTTACTTTGCTTTGAAAATTATTGAAAAGAGATTGACTTTAGAAGAAGTGTGAATGCATAAGAATATTAGTTAAAAGATATGTTACCTATAGAATTTGATTAACGAGTAAAGGAGAAAAGAGGGGAGTATAAGATATGGGCTGGAGGTTGGAGCACTGTGGGAAGTCAGAAGGGGTGGGGAAATAGGAGAAAAGGATATATGATATTTAGTAATGTGATATTTGTTTGACCTATTAATATATCCTAATAAAAAATGTTTTTTTAAAAAAACATACACATAAAATGGGGGTTACATATACTTATCTATATCATCTAGCTGTCACCTCCTGCAATGTTTACTACAATTATTATTACCAAATAGTTTTGCATAAGTGTTTTGCATATTAATATGGAAATGAAGTCTCCTAAAATGTTCATATGTCTATATTGTTTATTTGTAATAGTCTTCTAACCATTTATAATATCTTGACCATGTATTGTAGAATACATGCCACTTTCTCTAAGGGCATTTCAAACTCAAACTCAGAAGGCGGCAAAAACATGGAGAGGAGGTTTCACGGAGGTATGTACCTCACCATAAACGCTTGTTGCTGTAAAAGGAAGCTTCTCTAATGAGGTGAAAAAATATTGTCCTTCAGCATTTTTCTTGACTCTGAGGAGCTGAAGAAAAAAGTAACTTCATTAAATTAGTCGTTAAACATAATATATACTTTAAGGGGGAAAACTGGATTCCCCCCATATAAACTTATTTGCCCAAGGAAAATCAGACCAATCAGGCTGTAATACTCAGGGGTGTCAAACATGTGGCCCATGGACTGCATCAGGCTCTCAGAGGGCTCCTATCTGGCCCACAAGGAACTGGCTGTCTCCTGCATCTTTCTCCAGTTCTGCTGCTGCGTTGCAGCTTTGTTAAAGCAAGCTCAGTCACACAGGAGAGATAGGCAAGCTTCTGTTCCCTGCACTGGCTGAGGCTCCTCCGCCTCCTCCCCCCCTCCTCCCAGGAGGAGAGAGGGAATGGAAGATTTGTATTCACTTACCGTGAAGCTACCTTCTTGGTGGTCCTGGAGTGGAGCAGTCCTTTACCCCTGGAATCTTAGCTCCTCCCTCGAAGCCAGGGCCAGCCGACCATTTTTGGTCCCTGAGCGGGAGGGGCTTATCCTCTACTCCCCAGTCGTAGTCCAAGCCGTGACTCCCCGGACCAACTATGAAAAAAGACATACAAACAAAATGCTCCCCACAACAGGTGGGTACCAGCACACCCAAACAACGTCCCTAGCCTACTTGGGCCGAACATGTCCCCCCTCTTGCCTCCGAACCTGCAATGCTACTTAGGCTATGGAGGGGAGAATGAGTATAATTACACTTGGACTCACAGAGGCTACTGTACACTCCAGGGCCGCATGCTATCAGTAGTACCCCTGGTCTGTCCCCACCCAGGGTGCCCCCTGGTGTGTAGGCTGCATGACCAGAAGGGTAGCAAGCAAAAAACATAGGCAGGAGCCCCATCCCCTCGTGCTGGCCTGGTGGTTATAGAAACATGTGCCTGGGGGAGGGAGAGAACATCCAGGAAAAGAGGGGGTTGCGCCGCTCAGGAGAACACCCGTGGGGGAATCCTCGCCCCCCTGTGGAGTCCTCCACTCCTCCCTCCCCCTGTCCCCCCGTGCCTAGCACATAAGGGTCCTTACCATGACTCAGACGATTGAGGAGCCAAAGGAACTCCAGTTGTCTCCCCGCCTTTCCCTTCACTGCTGTAGAGGGGGAGGGAACCGGGTTCCTACCCTGCCAGGAGAATCGCAAATACTGCGTCTCTCTCTGGCGTTTCCCTGGCTTTCTGCGATCCCTGGGCTCGTCCCAGGGGTGGGGGAGAGGTGACCGCTTCCCGTGTGATCCAGGGGCCTGCCCGCGGCTGCCAAGGATCTCCTGGCTACATCGGACGGCAGGGCTACTTTCCAGTGCAGCGGACCCGGCCATGTTCCCTAAAGTGGCAGCAGTACCTGGGTCCTGCTGCTGCCCTTCCAGTGTTTTGCTTTGGCTTGCTGTGTTTCTTTTCTTCGTGCTTTCCACACTGTCAACCTGTGTCCTGCTTCAAAGGCAGGGCTGGACAGACTGGGGAGTAGAGGATAAGCCCCTCCCGCTCAGGGACCAGAAATGGTCAGCCGGCCCTGCCTTCGAGGGAGGAGCTAAGATCCCAGGCGTAAAGGACTGCCCCACTGCCAGGACCACTGGAGAATGAGCCAGAGCTTGCTTGCTTCCTGGCTAGGCTGCCTCAATTGCACAGGAGACAAAGGCAAGCCTTTCTTCTCCTCCATTGGCTGAGGCTCCTCCCCTTCCTCCTACATTGCTTTGCTTAGCTGCCTCAGTCACATGGGAGAAATACAAAGCACCTTTAAGACCAGCAAAATTTTATTTAAAGTATGAGCTCTTGTGTGCCTTGCTACAATGTGTGTTTTGTTGGGCTCCTTAAGCCAGGGCTCTCCTGGGTGCCACTGGGTTTCCTCCCCCTTTTCACTGTATTCATACCCTCATGATCCAGTCTTTCTCAGTAGGAAAGCAGTGTGAGCTATTTTAGATGAGGAATAATAACAAGCCAGTGAGGTGGGTTAGGCTGAGAGTGTGTGTCCAGACCAAGTTCACCCAGCACATTTTCTTTGTAGACTGGGGGTTTTGAACTTAGACTTCCCAGATAGCAGGCTGATATCAGCCAGTGTACATGGCTGTCTCTCTATTCTTGCACTGCCTCAAAGGCGTGGTAGCTATTTCTCTGGGGAAGACTATAGTTTTGTAGACTAACACATAGCCCTTAGGATGCCTTCGTCTCATGTTCTTGACCAGCACACAAAGCAATTTATGTACAAAAGTTTGCAATGCCCAGCCATTTCATGTTTTCTCCTGGGTCCTAGGCTCAGAATATTGAGCATGGGATTTCTGTAATGAATGTCAATAAATCAAAAGTAGGTTTACAGCTTATAGATACACACCTGAACAGCATACTCAAGATTGCTACAGCACGGACATTTTGATGCAGTAATTTGGAGCAAGATGAGTCAGTTATCAGAGAAATAAACAAAATATTGCAAGAATTCTAGTGTTTTAAGCATGTGTTAAACTTTTTTAAAAAAATCTTTAATTGTGTTTGTGTCCTTTATAAAGTTTGTTATCTCCACTACCTGGCATTACATTTTATGACACACATGGCCTGGCCCAACAAGGTCTCATTTATGTCAGATCCAGCTCTCATAACAAATAAGTTTGACAACCCTAATATATATGCTTGCTTGAGAATTAATTCTGTTGAACATAGGACTTTTGATTAAACATGCATGAAATTGCACCATTGGGGTAAACACACTCTGCTCATGCTCTCAACCATTTTGCTACCAGAGCTACTGAAAACGGCAGTGCTCATAAGCGTCTTTGCCTCAAACCCTGCTTTTCTGACTAGTTGATTCGTGTGTGGGGGGGGTCATGTTGCAGGATTTCACTCCTGCACTGAAATGGTAAAATGTTTCTGAAAAGTTTTCTAAATGAAATTGTTGTCTTCTGCAGTGTTGTAAGGAAGGAGGAGGACAAAAGCAGAAAGAGTTTGCTGTGCCTTTCATTGACAGTTGCCAACCTCCAGGTGGGGGCTGGAAATAGCCCAGAATTACAACTGCTCTCCAGAGTACATACCTTATTTATTTGTTATTTATTTTAAACACTTATTCCACTTCTCCTAGAGCAAATGGCTGCCTTGGAAGATGGATTATATGGCATTATACCCCACTAAGGTCCCTCCTTCCCCTAAACCCCACCCTCCTAGGCTCAACCCCCAAAATATCCAGGTATTTCAAACCTGAAGTTGGCAACCCTACCTTCACCCCACCATCCCCACCGGGGACTAGCTACCACTGCAATAGTTTTAAGTATCCAGCAAGATACTAAAGATTCTAAGTAAAAGCACCAAATAAAAGCACATGTAGCATGTCTTGGTTACATAGTTCATGGTTGCTAGACAGCATGGGATAGGTACATTTTTCTCAACATTAGAAAACCAGGAGTAAAAAAGCACAGTGAGACCTAAGTAAACCTGTGAAATTAGTTGCTGGAGAAACAGGTTTTTTTTGTTAATTTAGCAGACTTGTATGATTTTATCTTCTGATTTTAGTTGCCTTGACAGTACAGTATAAAAATGAACACATAAGGGGACAGACTGCAAATAATGATTCACAGTTATCTCCATGTTATCCTTTTTTATTATCACAAAGGTCCAATCAAACCTGGTCTTTTAGGATACCAACTCCTTTGTCTTCTGGCTCTGAAGCACAAGAGAGTCCAAGATGCCTTGGTGATGTCAATCAAGCTGCACTGAATTCATTTCATCCTTCTCCATCCTTCTCCATCCGCTTCATGATGCTCATAAAACTGAAACACGTGCTTTCATAATGAAACAAATAAGGCATAAGTTGCCAGCTACCTAAAGTAATGTTCCTGGAACAGAGTGGTTTGTTCGTATTTATAGCAATTCTCCTTAATTGTAAGCTGCCTCAAGTAGGATTCTGAAGAGGTGGCATAGAAATACCCTAAATGAATAAGAATAAAACATTGGAAGAAATTAAATCTACTAGAAATATATTTCCACATCACCAATCTGAGGCTCACCCTAGAGGTGTTTTAATAAAACATATAGAGTCCCATCTAGAACAGATGTGGCACAGTTCTCCTATACTGTTTTCTTAAATGTTTAAAGTCTTTTATGGTACATTAAACCTAATAAACTGAACATTCTCGAGTTCCATCTAAGCATGTTTACTCAGAATGAGTAAGTGACAGTAAGTGACAGTTTCTGTAGAATTTCAGCCTTAAAACGTATCATTTTAGGAAATAATACATTCGTTGTGATAGGATTTCAGAATTGATATCTGGGTCCAGCAACTTGAAATTAAGGTATATTTGTAGACTGAGGCTGTTGTCATCATTTTGTGGCCTTTCCTTCCCAAATAGCTATGTCAGTGCAGTGTGCTCTCCTTATTTTGGTGACCTTGCCACAGCCAAATTTTTACTTTCACCTGAGGGGTTGTTGTTGTGTTTTTTTTTGGGGGGGGTTGTATAGAAATATTGATTTCTATAGGCTTTATGTCTCCCTTGGAATGCTCTATAGGCTTCATGTTTCCCCCTTGGAATGTATCTTGCTGACCCCCTGTTGTTTGATTTCCCCTTGAAGCCAGATGGCTGACCATTTGGTCAATTGCCTGCCATAAACATTCCTTCACTCACTGGCAGAGACCAGAAACAAGCAAATACGCATGTAACCCATGGTGGGTTGGGGTGGGGGTCACATGCCTGCAGGTGGGGCCTCCAAGACAACTGACCATTCAGAGGTTGTTCCCATGGTAACTATAGATTTGGGCACACTCAGGTCTCCTTCAATTGGCTCCTGGCCAGAGCTAATCTGAAGGCTGAATTGCCCTATATCTGTGTAAACCCAATGAGAGATTCTTCTCTTGCTCTCTCTGTTCGGTTCCTGCTATGTTCTCTGTTGATCTGTGTCTGTCTATCTGAGATGCTGGGATGCCATGTGGCCTGGGAGAGAACAAAGGACTGCTTGTGAGCACATGGCTACATGCTTTGTACAAAGATGGGACCTAATTGGACTTTGTACTGGGACGTCTTGACTATGGATCATCCTGGTAACTATGCAGATCTCTAATGTTTAGTTAGGGCCAAGGGCCATAGGTTTTCTTGTTTTCAGTACTCCCTGTAGTCTGTTAAGCTCTGTGCTAAAATAAACTTCTCTTGGTTTTCTAATGTGTCTTGATTGATTGTGGTAATTGGACTTCATGCCTAAACTCCTGTGCCTAGCTGGCTGCACGCTACCATTGAGCCTTAAGAGTGCATCTCTGAGGAGGTGCTAGAGTGGGAATCCAGAGAGGGTAGTCTACCTCCCTGGGTAATGTTGTTAATGTACTGTAATGTATAGGAGTTTTCCCTCATTCCTAGACAGGTGTGGGGCAGAATCCTACACAGGGGTGTCTCAGAAGCTGTGTTCTCTAAACGCCAGAGCTGTTGCCTGCCTTTCCTGCTTCCCCCACCTGACATCCTGAAGAAAGAGAAAGAGAGGAAAAGGCACAGCACCACTGTAAAAAGTATCTCATTTTGCCCCCACTTTGGTGGTATCTTAAGTAAGAATAGAGGCTACAGATTTCTGCAAGAAAGCTTTTCTAAATTTGGTTGCAGAGAGCTTGAGTGATGTTCTGTCTGACCATTTATTTGTTTACTTATTTACTCAGAAGCAAGGCCTACTGGGTGTAATGGGGCTTACTCCCATACAACTGTGCTGATAGGATTGCAGCAACAAAATAAGTCTTAAATCAGGCAATTTATCCACACCCAGGATTGTGTACTTTGATTGGCAGTGGATTTCTGGGTATTAGCTACAGATCATTCCCAGCCCTGTTAGCAGCAGACACCAACATCTGAACTTTGAGATCTCTTGCACACAAATGATCCTCCACCACTTAGAAGAACATTCAAATGTATTGTTTAGTGGGTCTTGTAACTGCATGAAGTAATTGTTCACCTGTTGGCTCCACTGCTTTACCCGTCAGCTATGACCCTGGGCACATCCCATTGGATTCTGGGCCAAGCTTCACCCTTTGACATATCTGTGCCTTCCTAGAGTGTGCAACCCTGTTTATGACTGAGTGCTACTGATGACTTGGCTTCTGATGCAATTACATGTGCACCAGAGTAAGTAACCATGAGGTAAGGGTTTATCTGTAATATCTAGTTTCATTACCTGCTTTTGTAAGTACGAAAATGAAGCTTTGCCCTCTCTTTGCTAAGAGCTGACAAGGATCAGAACACAGATATTCTGTTTAAACCTTTAGTGCATATTATCATAGGCATGCTGCCTGTGATAACATGTGTAAAGCTCTTTTATTGATTTGAGGCCCCTGCTCTACACTGACTGTTGTTCTCTGACTCATGAACCACCAAAAACAAATGTGATTTCCCGTACCCTTTTAATTGTGAATGTCTGCCTCAAATACTTAGTGGGATGTGGATCCTTGATCTGTGTCGCTAGAGAACCATTGCCTGTCACACACTCACATCTCGCTCAGAATTACAAAAAAAGTATTCACTGAAGGCTGTGGTGGAATTCCTGTACTTTTAAAATCTGCAGACCCAAACAAGTGAACTTTTTCCAGCATCAAGATTCAGATACGAGAACAGCTTTACCAGCTAATTTGTATAGAAGGGAGGATTTTGGAAGATATAGATCCCTATGCTATGTTGAAATTTCTTCCTTTGCGAGAAGCTGCAGGAGTCCTGCCTTGCTTCATATATTCTCACTCTACTGGTTCAGCTGTTGTCAGCAGTAATTATACTAGAATGGTTACACAAATTCAGGTAATGCATGATCAGGCTATTGTGACTGTAGATAGACAAGTTCATATAATTGAGATTTGAAGCAATTAAAATATGACAAACTATGTAGACATTTTAAATACAGATTTTTCACAACTTTGAGAAATTTTGTGGGTAGACTTCATTTACTAGTAAAGTTTATTTTTATTATGAGATTTTTTTTGCAGATCCTGCTTCTGCACCTTTAACAGCATCCTGACATTCTAAATTTAACAGGTGATGTAAAAAGTTCTGCTTCCTACATTTCTGAACACATGGCTATTGTCAAAACACATGTCCCGTAAAAAAAACCCAAAACCCGATAACCCTAGTGCTGACAGCTTACTGACTATTTAATTTCAGTCTCATAAACATTTTCAAGAGAGTACTATATATTGACCCACTAACGTGCTTAGGGCAGTTTTCAAGTGTCAAAAGCTGATTTTGAGTTGTTAGTATTTAAGAAAAGGAAATTTCAAATGAATTATTGTACATAAGGAGGGCTTCCCAAGAAATTCACACATATGCATTGAACCTCCTGAAATGGGTGCCATCAGAGCAAAGTGTGGCAAAAATGTTAATGAAGTGATTCCAAGAATGTTGGTGTGAGTGTAGAGGCAGAACATATCTAACCATGGAGAAAATACTGTTCAGTAACACTGCCCTAGCTGAAGGTTTAATTCCAGAGTCTGTGACAATTCAGGGGTAAGTGATCCAAAGGTACCACAGTACTACTGAGAACTTTTTGTGGGGTGAATGGGAGAATGTGTTCATGTGTATCAATGGAGTGGTGAGACTCATATTTTGTGCAACTTAATGCTAACTGTAATTGTTAAATAATGGGTTAACTGTAATTGTTAAATAATGGGTTAACTGTAATTGTTAAATAATGGGTTCCATGGATGAGCAGGCTCGAGTCTAGTGATCAGCTCAACTTTATTTGTGATTTCAGCAAGACAAGACCCCAGAGTAGCAGCTCTGTTAAATAGCATTCAGTTGCCACACCCAAACACACCCCACTCCCAGTGATAGGCTATTTACATAACATTACTACTTGATTGGTTACTTCCAGAGTCCTGGTAGGCTATTGTTCTTGTGCTCCAAGCTCAACTAGTCTCTGGTGTGACATACCTGGAATGATTCAGTCCCAATACATAACAGTAATATTACTTTCAAGACAAAAAGCAGATGGTTGTAAAACTGAGTACTTCATACGGTACAGCTGATGAACCAACACAACAAGCCTCAGTCATTCTCAGTCTCTGGGACACTTCATGGTTTTGTTGTATGACAAGGCTTTATTGCTAGAGGCCTTAAAACAGCCATACTATTCAGCCAATGCGGAAGGGAATATTTTTTTTTAATCAAAAGCACAGTGCAGCCAATATATAATATAGGTTGGCTAGCAGCACCAATTTAAGCCTCATGCAAGAAAACTTCCTTTCCCTTTGAAACCCTCCCCCCAATTTCTTTGTTGTTGTGAAACTAAATTACAACTGAGTCAACTTATATGAAATGTGACATGCACATGAAGCAAACAAATCCCGCAATTTTATCTGTAGTTCCCATGTGTGCAGCCAGACAAACCCCACATGACTACCAGAGTAGCACATTTAATCTGCTGAAAATCTCCAGATCCAGTAAACAATTGGCTTTCTCACAGTAAAAAAGAAACCAGTGTGAGGACAAAGGAACATATCAAATGCCTGAAGGAAGGTTCTGCAGGTTGGAATCTTAATACAGTGGGATCAGAAGGTCAATTCTGAATTCAGAAATGTTCAGTAAATTATTTTTGAAGAAGTGAGCAGTGACTCACAAAAATGCCTACCCTGCCACAAATGTTGTTTTCTACGGAGTTCAACATAATTTACTAGTATTACCAACTCTTTTTTTTTTACCGGCCCTCGCTCCTGTTCTTTTTAATAGCTCATCTTCCTTATAAATAAAAGCCGAATGGTGGTGGCACTTCTCTAGAACATTCCACACGCTCTCTGATCTGTCATTCAGAGGGTCTCCCTATCCACTGGCTGCTTTGCCTGAGTCCTGCCTCCAACATTCTAAACATTTTGCTGTTCCTCTCCCCACCATAGCCAGTCAGAACACAGAGGTTATTTGCATATGCAGCCTCATCGGCCTTTGCCTCGGAACACAGAGGTTGTTTGCATATGCGACTTGATTGGCTTTTGCCTTTAACATTCTAAACAGTTTGCTGTTTTTAGGTAAAATGTGTCCAATCTCCAGGTGAGGACTGGAAATAAAGGTAGGTTGATGATTGGCTGGGAAGGAGATAGGGTTGCCAACTCCATGTGGGAAATTCCTGGAGATGTGAGGGATGGAGCCTGGAGAGGGTGAGGTTTCAGGAGGCGTGGGACCTTGGACAGGTACAAAGCCATAGAATCCACCCTCCAAACCAACTATTCCCTTCTGTTTAAAGTTTTTATTTTTTGTTAATAACATAAACTTTACATACATCAAATACTTTTTGCTTCTAAATTAATAAGAATAATTGCTAGCATTTCTAACATCTATTCCCTCCATACAGCATTCGTAAATCACCATGAGTCCGACCATTATAGAACAACTGCTACAACCTATAAATACAGTCATTTATGATAGATCTGTTTAGCAGGGAGAATATCATTCGTTACCATGTAGTCCAGCACAGGGGCCCATGTCCTAACAAATTTAGTGTAGGTTGGCGTGTTACTATTGTTCGCTCTTATCAGGGAGTCTGTAATTTTTGCCATTATAAATTGGTCCCAAATTTTTTCTTGCCATGTTGCAATCGTAGGGAGATGAGGAGACTTCCAAGCTGCTGCTATTGTTAACCTGGCTGAGGCTAATAACGTCGAGATAAGTTCCTTACTACTCCCTGTACCCAAATCTTTCCAGAGATTTAACAACACCACTTCCGGGGTGCATGGTAATGACTGCCTGGTTATCACATTAATCTGAGAAATCACACTTCTCCAAAAAGCTTGTATTCCCAGACATCCCCACCAGCAATGATAGTATGTCCCTATCTGACCGCACTGCTTCCAGCACACATTACGTATAGACGGTTTCATTTTATGCAGTTGTTGTGGAGTAAGATACCACCGAGATGTCAACTTGAAGAATTGAAGACGAATATTATATACGGAAGACTTGTTCGCTGGCGAGGCCCAGATGTCTGCCCAATCTGACTCATGCAATGTAAGATTAAGATCTTCTTCCCATCTGTTTTGAGATGCTAGTTTACTTGTGTTGAACAACTGACTGAAGCAGGGCTGTTTCATAGGGGAATAACAGACTTTGAAAAAGTGATTTTGATGTTTACAAGATCACCAAAAGGAGTGCTCTCTAGGATATACAAAACTTTAATAAAAGCTGACAACTATTCCCTTCTGGAGAACCATTGTTGCCAATCTCCAGGTGAGGGCTGGAGATCACTCAAAATTACAACTGTTCTTTAGGTAGCAGAGATCAGCTCCTCTGGAGAAAATGGTGGACTCAGTGTCATTATACCCTGCTGAGGTCACCACAGCAAATTGACACTGAGTATCCAAGGCAGGGGCACCCGCCCAGAGCCTCTTTCTAGAGGCTGTTGTATTTATTTCCACAACGGGCCTTTTTCCTAGTTAACATATAATTATGTTTATTTTCATCCTGTGAAGAAAGATTCATCTGCTGATTTTTGTAGTTCAAGCTGCTGTTAAGGACAGAGAAGGAGGGCCAATTGACGAGTCTGTTGGATATTCTAGAACAATGTTCTTCAGCTTTCTCAAGCTTGGGACCTATGTTTAACCCCCTAGGCAGCAGCATAGGATCAACTGAGTGCAAGCATATGCCATTACAGTCACATGAAAGCAGGGGGAAGAGTGTCAAGGCTGGGACAAACACAGCTACCCATCTAGAATCTTCCCACACTGGAGGTTCAGTGTGATTAAAAGAAGAAAATGGGGAAGTGCTTTTACTGATATGGTTGCTGCTTTCTGTAAACCTATTGATTCCATTTGGACCCTTCCAAGGAATCAGGGGTCTTTTTTACCCCAGAAGTCACAGGAAAAAATGGTTTACCCATTTTAAGCTTGCTACAGACACCAAAACTCCTGTTGTGCTTTCTCCTCAATGAACTGCAGTGCACTGATGTCCCTCTCTTCTCTCCCTACTGTTTATCTTTTTTAAGTTTGAGTTTTCTCAAAAGGGTAAATGGGGTCATTCTGGCCCCCATTAGACTTGGCTTGAAAGTGAAAGTACTATCCATAATCGCAATTGGGGTTCTAGTAACCTCAACCAATATGAGAAATGATTCTAGCACTGTTCCAATGTTTAAAACCTGCTTATATCTGTTTAACATTGCAGAGAGTATGTCCCAATCTAGGTTATATAGTTATGTTTTCTTTAAAAAATTGAAGACAGGCTTTTACAATATAAAGCAACACTGAACTGGGAGAGCTGGCATTGTTGTATAGTTAAGAAACATAAATATGTCAATACAAGAATGATATAAAAACTGACCAAAATACAACATAACTTGCTGTTGCATCACAACCATGAATTAATTCCAGTGCTGGTAGTGATTTGCTGTATGCTTTACGGCTTAGAGGCATCCCATGAAATCCTTCTCGGACAGTCTCCCTTACACATGGAGTTCACATGGTCCCTTCATGTCTCTGCAATCACAGGGAAACTTTTTCCAGTCCTAACTATCACAGAAATCACTGCAGCTGTATTCAGGTACCACCAAGTTTACATCAATATTTCTCTATGCGTATATGAGTATGGATTAGGCTAATGTTGTTAGAGTGTAGAGAAGCTGTCTCTGCAAAACTTTAATATCCTAAGCAAGCTTACTTGGAAGTATTGTAGCTCAAGGTCCCAATCCAGAGAAACATCAGTCATATTTTTATCTGCTCTTGCTTCAAGCAGCTCAGAACAGTGCATATAGTTCTCCCCAGGGGGACTGTCCAAAAGCTGCCCAGTGAATGCCATGCCTGAGTGAGAACTACCTCTTAACATTAACACCTGTCAAGATAACTTCCAATTCTAGGTGATCCAAGGAAAAGGGACTGCAGGACTCATTTCTTTCTTTCTTATTCTTCCTATTCTGAGGAAGATCTCCTTTAATCCTGAAGAAGACCCTGCTGGTAGAACTTCTAGCTGAAAGCAGTCTACCTGATTCCAGAAAGTAATCCCAGGACTCACTAATGGCTGGGCACTCATGTGACCTTAAATGTTGCTTGTTTTACAGCTGCCAGTAGATCTGATGGACTTGCAAAGCTGGCTCTAACTGTTGTCTGCAAGAGGTTTATTTTCTGTGTTTCATCTCTTTTTTTATCCTGGAGAATCATGGATAAGCATATATGAAGAGTCATGCAACCTTTTGTGTTGTCTTTCACACCCAGGCTGTTACTCAATATTGCTCCTCTTATACCTGTAATGATGCTTCCTTATAGCTTTTATCTTCCGAGGATGATTTGCATGCTTAATTGTAGATGTGGGTGACTTTAGGTTTCATCCCCTGTATTTCTGAGAGCCAGTTTGGTGTAGTGGTTAAGTGTGTGGACTCTAAGCTGGGAGAACTGGGTTTGATTCCCCACTCCTCCACTTGCAGCTGCTGGATGACCTTGGGCAAGCCATAGTTCTGACAAGAGCTGTCCTTGAAAGGGCAGTTCTTGAAAAAGCTTTCTCAGCCCCACCTACCTCACAGGGTGTCTGTTGTAGGGAGGGGAAGGGGAAGGAGTTTATAAACTGCTCTGAGACTCCGAGTGAAGGGCGGGTATAAATCCAATCTCCTCCTCCTCTTCTTCTTCTAGCAAGTGAAAGTGTGCTGCAGGAACTCCCTGCCACTTATACTGATCCCACACCTACAGTTCCAGAATGGCTGGCTGTAGAAAACACTGCAGAAAATACTATGACTATGGACTATATAAAGAGCAGTGGCTATGAAACTACTTGCTAGATGATGCATCCACATGAATTTGCATTCTGTGTGCTTGTTCATGTCCTACCATGTGTTCAATATGCATGTAGAGATTGTGTATGGTAGCTAGCAAACTTCCTCAGTATTAAAGGTAAAGGTTTCCCTTGCTAGTCCAATCCGACTCTAGGGGGCAGTGCTCATCTCTGTTTCCAAGCTGAAGAGCCAGTGCTGTCCAAAGACATTTCTGTGGTCATGTGGCCAGCAAGACTAAACGACGAGGTGCACAGGACACTGTTAACTTCCCACCAAAGCGGTACCTATTTATCTACTTGCAATGTTTTGCTTTCAAATGGCTAGGTTGGCAGGAGCTGGGGACAGAGACAGGAGTTCACTCCATTACGCAGCACTCGGGTCTTGAACTGCCAAACAACAGACCTTCCGTCTGCAGCTCAGTGTCTTAACCTCCAAGCCACTGCGGCCCCTATATCCCCCAATATTAGGCCACTGCTGTCCCCGTTTCCTCATTCCAGCAGGGTGGGTTCTGCTGCATCTTTTCTCTCAAACGGTGCCTCAGCTTACTTGCCCTGAGTCACAATGGGGGGGGGAGATATAAGCCTTCCAGAGAAACTCAGCTCACGAAAGCTGCATCCTGTTCTCAAGCTGTGCCCTCCTCAGCTAATGGCTACTGAGTTTATTGTGCCTGAGGTGAGTGAATCCCTGTCCAGCTTCTCCCAGACTGCATTCCTTGCTGTTGGCTAGCCTCCCCAGAACTGGGAATTGGAAACTACCCATAAAAATGCATTGGAAGGTGCCCTTCAAAGTACAGGCAAATCCCAGGGGAGAGATGGTAATACAGCCACCCATTTACAGTTATATACTTCATCGGACAAGAAATCTCTCGAATTTCCCCTGGACATTGAAATGGAATGTTAAAAGGGGGGAATGTTAAAAGGGAAAAACTACAGTTGACTGTTCTCCTCTGTGTATGTCTCTCTGTGTGTGCACACGTGCACATACAAACACACAGAGTGAGTCTGCTTGATTAGGTGGATTCATCGATGACACCTCACTGCCTGTGCTGCCTAGTGTGGAGCTGGCTGCTCGAGTTCAACAGTATAGTTGCAGGGATCTGGCAGGAGGCACCATCACACTCCTCCTCACAGGCATTATAATAAGTGGCACCTTTTCTACTCCCCTCCCTGTCAAAACAACTCTCTCAGCTGTGGAGCAAGAGATTCTTCTGCTTCCCACACATCCCTGGGCAGCAGCACGCTTTGTTTGCTAGCCAAGGCAACAAATCCCGCCCCTCTCGCCTATTTACATCTGCCCCCTCTCAAGATACTTAGCCTTGCAGTGCCTTATACGCAGAGCCTCCTCTCTTTGTAGGGTCAAGGATGGGGTGCCATCAGACAGGAGCAGCAAACTGAAGGGATACTGGCAGATTACAGTTTTGTCCTTTGTTTTCATGATGGGTGCAACCCTCTCTTTGCTGAGAGAGAGTTGCTGAAGGCCTGGCGTGATCCGGTCCATGGGGTCGCGAAGAGTCAGACTCGACTGTGTGACTGAACAACAACAACAAAAGCACCTCTTCAACCTGCTCCTTTCAATCTGAGCTGCATACCTGAGAAATGCCTGCAGGTCTGTGTGCCCCACCCTTCTCATGATGGGCTGACATCTGGGGGCAGGCTACAAAATGCTGCTTGAGAGCTGATTGGCTGACAGCCAGGGTTGGGCCTAATTTTCCAAAGCCATCCGTGTGTGTGTGTGTGTGCGTGCACGTGCGTCATTCCCCACACATACAAATGATGCTCCGGCTCATGCGGATCCATGGGAAAAGAATTAAAGAGGAGTTAACAAACCATAGGTCAGTTAAAATCACACAGTATGGAAATCTCTAGAGCTACCCAGTGTTTTCCCTTGTGTAAAACAACAGCAAGTGTGTGTGAAAAAGCATTGGGGGGGGGGAGATAACATGAACAACTGTTATTATCTTTTTAAAAAATTCTCAACCAACATTCCTCACTGAGGCTTATGTGTGCTACAAGCAGAGTTTATGTATGTAAGAGTCTAAGGCCCATTCTGCATCTAGCATTCAGTCTGTTGTTTTACCAAACCCACCCTGGAACAGAAAAAGATGCTGCTCAAAATCACATTTAAATACCCTGGGGCCAACGCCGTACTGACCGCAGAGTCACTCCTGAACGGCCATAAAATGGCCATAAATCTATGCAGACAGTACCATAAAACCGAGAGATCTAAGGAAGTGAAAACCGGGTCGGCATGCAGTGTGGAGGCTACCATAAAAAACAACAAAGAAAGTGAATCCGGCATGCAATGTAGAAGGGAATTTCTGTTCCAACGTGGGTTTGGTAAAACAGCAGAGCTAGATGAAGAATAGGCCTGTGACACCCATGACTGGAACTTTTCAGAATTTTAAAAAGGCAAAAGCAACCAATCTGGATTGTGACCACAACATAAGAGAAGAGAGGGGCTTCACCCTACAAATTTAAGTATCCATCCCCTTCCTCACACTGTTATTTGACAAGGAAAGGAAAGGAAAAGAAAGGAAAGGCAAGCACCAAGGTTGCCTATGTTCTTGTTTTTTGAGGGACTAGTTATTCAGGGGCTAGTTTTGATTAGTAATATCAGGTAGGGTATCTTCCTGTGCTGCAGCTATTATTTAAACTGGGCTATGCTCAGCTGCTGTTTGATTTAAAAATTCTTCAGAACATCCTATCACATATCTGGCAGTGTGTGATATATTTAGGCCCCTAGTGGCACTCATTAGGGACTTATTTCCAGGCTTATTGTATCATTATTGTTGTTTAAGAGAACAAAACAGTTTGATGAAAAAGCATAGTGCTAATGTTTCTCAGCAAGGGCTGCCAGATTGTTATCCACACAACAGGTTTAATTCTTAAGTAGAGTTGTTATCCGACACAGAAAACAACTGGTCTTGCATACTCTTTGGGCCTTTAACAACAGTTTGATCTGCACAGGTAGGTTTCCCATGGCAGGCAGGTAAGCACTGTTAGCTGTTAATGACTGCAGAGCAAGCTGCTCTTAAAGACACAGAAACAGGGGCCAGTAAAAAAAATAATGGGCAATCCTGCTATTAAGGTCTTTAGGGGTAGGGCAGGAGACTGCCAAGGCTCAAGCTACTGCTGCAGTTGGCCCCTCCTGGCAGCAGAAAACCAGGCTTTCCAAGCAACTTCTGCTTGCTACACTAACTGTAATTCGCTTACTAAACAACAGCTTCAGTTCATGACATTTGAATGCAGCGCATTTCACTGTTGTTTGTAGCTTGAATTAATTAAACCTCTCCAAAAATTTGGTCCTTGTTAATTGGCATATGTTTAAACATATTCCCATTTTAAATGTTCTGTTGTCAATTTAAAACTCTTAATGAGCAGTAAAAAAACAAAAAAACACAAGCTGTTTACACTCCATCAAGTTGGTGTAATGCCAACCCCATATAAAAATAAATATGAGAATGCTAGATGGTATGATGGGAATAATAATAATGTAATCATAACAGACTTGAATCTATTAACGTGTAGCTTCTTCCACACTAAAGATCCAGCCACATTGAATATAGCTGTGTAGACTAAGAGATAATATGGTCCATCACACTGGAAAATCTAAAAATCAGAAATATTTCCAATTTTAAAAACATAGTTGTAAGGCAACACAAGCTGACCCCATTTTCAAATCTGCTTCACTTGGATTGCTAGAGCATAGCACAAGCAACAATGCCTGTTTTTGAAAAGTGCTTGCATAGCCAATATATATGCATTATTTAGGCTAACTGCATGTGCAGCAGGTTAAACAGCAGGTTATGAGAACAGACAATCTCATTTACTGCCTTTGGCTGCAATACATTCCAGAGCTTAGAAGCTTTTTCACAAAAGACATACTAAAAAGGTTTTTAGGGGCATGTTCAGCTTTTGTAATGTGTCTATGTAAGTTCTATTAAAACCAATGGCAACCAAAAACACACAACCTGAATTTGACCTTCACATACGTCTGTGTGTGTGAGGGGGTTTGTTGGGGGGGGGATTGTAAATTGAGACCAAAATATGTTTCTTCAGCTGGCATAACGTATGACCTGGTTCTCAAGTTTAAGGTGTAAAAAGAGGGCAGAGATTCATCCCAGTATTAGTGCTAGAGTGATGCAAACTCAGGGCTAATTTAAACATAATGCTGGTGAATCAAAAGAATGGGAACCAAAAGAAAGAGAACAATTGCATCAAAAGAAATAATAAAAGGGGAATTTTATGTATTTCATATCTATGTAATTTTTATGGGAATTCTTGTTTGAAAGATATTTCTAGTGTTCTTTTTGGGGTTATGTAATGTATACAGTCCAGACAAGTCCAGACAAGTCCAGAGACAAATGTCGAGCTTTGCTCCAAGAGACAATGGACTATGCGGATCCTAGCCCGCTCCAATCAGGGGGCTAGGTTCCCAGCCGAGAGCCTATGGGACTCTCGGCCACTGTAAATAACCTATAGAGAAGTAGGGGTGTGTTTTGGGTGGCAGTTTCTCGGGGGATATAAGCCAGCCTGCGAGCTGGCCAAAGTTGTCTTGTTCCGGATAGAATAAAGTACGCTTTGCTGAAATCACTCTCCATTTGCGTACTTTTCACGTTGATATAAGTATTTTTAGGTTGTTTTTAGTTGTGTTGATATCCATATATATACTTTGTTTTCCTGCAACTTTTTGCTTTTAGGAATAAAAAAAATCCACATATTTCACTTTTTTTTTTGCTCAGTATCTCACTTAAATTGAGCCACCACTCATGCAAAGCACCTGCACATGCTTAGTTAGCATGCCAGAGACTCATAGCCACCCGGGGGTGGGGTATTGTGCTGCCGTGCAAACTGAGCAAATATAGCAGCAGCTTTGCACAAGTGGCCTCACTACTGTGATTTAAAGCCGTTCTCTGTCAGACCAGCAGCAGCCCAATTACCAGGCCTGAATATGTGTTATGCTTACACTTGTCCTCCACAGGGACTTTTAGTCAGAAGTCAGCTGTGAGTTCCCAGCTGAAAACTCACTTCTCAAACACACAGGCTCTCTCATTTAGATGAGCACTATAGCTAAGGGGGAAAGGGGCTTCTGCCTCCCCTCGCCAATGCCATTTCTCCAACTCATAATGGCCCACGGTGGGCACCAATTGGGCAAATAGGATTTCCCTGGCTGTTTTAGGTTGGGAAAGTGGAGGACAGGCTGAAAAGCCTTCTCATGTGATGCAGTCACCATCTGAATTGGTACCTCTGTGTTTGAGGTATCACAGCTGACACCTGACTAAAAATCGCCCTGGAGGACAAGTGGAAAATGTAGCATGAGCCCTTCTGTGGTGTTGTACAGTTAGAAGGCAAAGTGCCTTGGTCTCATCAAAAATCTCTATCTTCAGATTTCCAATCTTTATCTTTGTTTAATTAAAACTAAATTCAAATCAAGGCAACCACAACACACACACTCTTACATGGCATGGACTGAATTTGACCTTCACATACATGCTTGTGTGGGACTCACTTCAGAGCAGATATGTTTAGGATTTCAAATTTTGAGCAGTGGTTTAACAATAGCATGTTGTATTTCTTCAAGTTGACAGCACAAAAATATGTTGTTTTTACGCAGCTTAGCCTGCTGTGATTTTAAAGTAACACATTAGAAAATGCCACCATGGAACTCATTTATAGATTGTGACATAACATTTCCTAAAGTGTTGTTTAGAATAAAGAATAGCTTACATTCATACACTGGGTACAAAATATGCCAGAGATTCTATCATTCCTCTCTAATTAGAACTGGATTCCAAAGACCTGATTCAGTTATTAATTGAAAATGTAGACTGAAGTTCAGTTCAAAGTGGCAACTTTCCAAGTCCATGCTTGGCATTGTTGCTTTCTGAAATAAGTATAGATAAGAAACTAACTCCCTTCAGATGCAGCAAAACAAAAGATCAACTCTTCCTTCTTTGGGGCACATATTGAACTTCTTGGCTTCTACCGAACACAAAAAATTGTTAAAATTGTGGGTGATTTCATTAAGCTCAAGAGTGCTGTTTGAGATCACAGCAAGACTTAGCTGACTCCAAACTGTTAGTTTTCACAGTATAATTATTTGTGTCTGTGTGTCCTCCAGAAAATATAGCTTTTGATTGTTGCACATATTCATGGAACAAAAATACCAGAGACAGTGTGAGAGAATAAGCCTAAATATACCCAACCGGTACCTTCCTACCCTTAATTTAAACCCATTATCGTGAGTTTAAATTAAGGGTAGGAAGGTACCAGCCAGATATTGGGGGGTGGGGGGAATTTACAGTAAGAGTTGTGCAACAGTGAGCTCTCCCTCACTGGCAGTCTTTAAGCAGCAGCTGAACAAACACTTGTCAGGGAAGCTCTAGGCTAATTCTGCTTTGAGCAGGGGATTGAACTAGATGGCCTGTATGGCCCCTTCCAACTCTATGATTCTCTGATTCTATATCAGATCATCTGCTCAGGGGGTAGCACTTAGGAGACAGAGAATGATGGCTGGCAATCAGGATCTTGAGATGGGTTTTGTTTAGTGGGGCAAAAGGTACCGGTCCAGTAAGAAGACGAGTGTGGCTGTGCCCAGGAACCTTCCAATCTCTGGGTCTCTTTGTGTCACCACCTTCCTCTACATAGGGTCTACAGCATAGGCAGTCTTTAAGCAGCAGTCTTTAGAGAGCTTTTAGAGCTTTTAGAGAGCAGATTGCAGTGGTCCCTGGCTGTTGGCACAAATGAAGTAAATAAATAATTACAGTAGTATAATAAACAGTAATGTGTACTTTAGCAATGGATGCCGGAAGACATGGTACACAGACATCCTCTGTTCTCTTATCCTCCTATCACACATTTTTGCTGTTGTAGGATAGATGGAAATTCTAGTGGGAACTTAATGGAATCCACTATGTGCGTCCACTAGCCATTTAAATAACACCACTCCCCTGGCTGGACTGAGTTTTAGGCATAAAAGACAACCTTCCAATGAGGATCAAAAATAAGGTGCCTTTGTTTGTCCAGTGTAAAAAAAGAACACAAAGCAACTAAAGTAAATACTTTTATAAAGGCCAATCAATCCTTGCAATATAGAAGTAGTATAGGAATACTTTGATGGGTCAGTTTTGAGGACTGGATTGTCTTGTGTGTAAAAATTATACATATGAAGATTTACAGTTTGCAATACATTATGGATAATTCACTTGATGTGAAGACTTACAGTTTACAATACATTATTGATAATTCACTTGATGTGACTTACAGATGCTTCTGTTCAGAAGTACAGTCTGTCTAGAATAAAATAGCATCCATCTACATTCTGAACCGAAATTGATAAATGTAGTTTTTTCCCCCTTCTGGATTCTAGTATAATATGGGGTTTAGGTTGTTTGGCTTGGCAGTAATTTTAACAAAACAGTTTTCCAGGAAACACCTGCCAAATGTTTTAACTTCCTAATGATGCCACTTTATCAACATAATTTCCCGTTATAAGGTGTAACACTGTGACCATAAAGACATATATTGTTCCAGCAATTAATAGCAGTCTGTGGTCTGGTTACATAGAATTATGCCTTGATATTTCAGCTTTGCAGAAACATGATCCCCTAGATAGTCACAATGTTTTGATGTGTTCTTGTATTCCACCCCATTAAATATTTCACACATAGTTTTCACTTACATAGTTAAAGAAGTTCCAGCTCTTATACCTTTTTTTGGCAGTCTAGTTGGGCAATTTAGTGAAACCTCTAGATTTTATGAAGGGGCTACTTGGCTGCCTAACAAAGCAAAGGGAGGTGAAGAAATGCAAAACCCTCCATTACTGCTCTATGTTGATGCTTCAATTTAAATCAATCTCAGTTTTCTCACTTCTAAGAGAGCACACAGAATCTATTTCATGTGGGCAATAGTTTAAACAACTGTTATACCTAGGAAATCCAAGACTGTGCCACTTAATAAAAGTATGCAAAATATTCAGTTGCTTACTAAATATCATCTGTGGAGGTAAACACCAGTAAATACCTGGAGCAGTTACAACATCAGTGTCACTGGTGACAATGTCTCTTGTTTCACCTTCAACCATGTTGCCCCACAACAGAATTTAAATGTACCACAGCCTTCTTAAGGTAAAGATGTGGCAATTTTACTGTAGAAGCAGAAAGTCATATTGAGAACCTGCTACCAAAGGTAACTTGCTTTCAGAATGAAAGTCAACGCAACAGAAAGAAACCCAACAGAAGCTGGATTTTTGTATAAGAGCCTAAGTGTATGTTCTCACTGATAATCTATATTTTTGTTGATAGGTGGGTGTCTGGAAAACAAAAGAGGTGAGAAAAACTGGTGAGAAAAAACTGTTTAGAACTTTTGAATACTGAAATTTATCCTTGAGTGAAAAACATGTTACACTGTCAATTATGAACCGCATACATACATTTAAAAAGCGGTGTTTCCTTGCAGTAAAAATAAGAGGGCAATATTGCCTCATATCTTTCCATAATTTGGTGGCAAGGAACCCCTAATTTTTGGCACATATTTTGCCTTATAAATGCACTGTTCCCATCAGTTTGATGCACAAAGATGTTAAAGAAGAATAAACTGTTTTACAGACCTTTATTCTAGCTGCCTGAAATGTGGTAGGAATGTTCCCTTAAGGGGAAGAATAACTGATGAAATTTGGATCCCCTACAGCTCTTTTAAAGCATCCTTTAAAATATTTGTTGGGAAAGCAAATCACAAATCTCTCACACCTTGTATAGCTGAACTCTGAAAAGCAATAAAAGATGAATATGTGAAATGTCAATAAATATATGGGGGGGGGACTACAACTATGGATAAAGAAAAGATACCCACACTAACCAAAAACCCAAGAGAGGGAGATCACATCCGTGTTAAACTAAATAATAGGAATTAAAGTGTTCGTAACACAATATACTTGTAAAGTTCTTGTTTTTCACAGCTTCTATGTTAGTATGTTAGTTATTATGAGATAACTTTCTGAGCGTCTTCTTTATTTCAAAAGGCAATTTTCAAAGTCCTTCTGCCCTTACTTCGGTTTTCTATCTCTAAAATTGTATACCGCTTTCATTGCTCCCGCACCTGTTTCAACCACAGAGACCTCATCCGTTCCAAAGGTGGCAGAGTCACTTGATTTGCTTTCTTCATCTTTGTATTCTTCCCCCAATCCCAGCTGACGTCTCAAGAATTCCTTGGCTTTAAAGATGGAGTCAACCTTCTCTCTTTTATTGTTGATTTTAAAGATGACACCTTCGGGGATCGCCCACCGGTACTGAATTCCATTAGTTTGAAGAAAAGAGGTTAAGTCCTTATAGCTTTTCCTCTTTTGACAAATTTCAAATGGAATGTCTTTTAAAGTCTTAATGATTGTATCCCCCAATTTCAGTGGAATTGCTGACGTTGCCTTTAATATAGCATCTCTCGTCTGTCTTCTTGCAAATCTGACCACAATCTTTCCAGGTAGGCTATTTTTTTTAATATAATTGGAGTAAGCCCGATAGGCAGTCTCCATATCTTTTACTATTTCATCTGCTGGTAAGCCTGTTACTGGAGCAATAATCTCACCCAGAGTCTTCTTCAGATCTTCTTTTTCAGTTCCAGGAACTCCCTGGAATCTGAGAATCATGTTGGCCTTTTCCATTTGCAGCTGTAACAAGACGGTTTTCTTGGAGGTTTTGTTTCCACGTCTCCCATTCTTTTCTTCATTTTCTTGTTTGTGGTGTCCATCTCTGTGATTTTCTCAGTCGCATGCTCCACTTTCTTCTCCGTTTCTGCCAGCTGGCACTGCTGTAGAGCGAAGTTTTGGTTTAGCAAGGTCAGTTGCTGGTTAATACCATCGAGTTGCTCCATCATCGGCTTGAGCATATCCATTTACATCTTCATGATGTCTGCTCCCTCTTCCGGTCTTGGGCTCAGACTGCCCAGTGCTTTTGCTTTTAACTTTCCTCAGGAAGCCGCCATTCTACAGCTTTGTTTACAATTTCAAACCGCTTCGCAGGGGCTCGAAAAACTCGTCACTTCACTATTGGCACTCAAGTAAGTATCTCAAAATAAACTCGCTGTTTATTTCCTCCCTTCCCCCTTCAATACGTTTATCTGTCCATGCGCTTAAGAGGCGTCCCTCTTTGCACTCCGCTTTTGCCATGGGGGGGAACTCTTTTTTAAATAGTCGGTTTACTTAGAAATCACTTTCATTGTTGGTCATATCTCTGACCTCGCTCACATCATTTGTTATTCCGCTCGATCTCCCACGCTTGTCCCGGTCGAATTAGCGTGTGCCCGGAGGCCACACAATGGCAGGACCGTCAGGGCGGAGGGAAGCCTCGATTCTCTGGCATCGAGCCATCAAAGAGGCTAACCCTCAAAAGCCCTCTAGCCTGGAGCCTATCACAAAGGCTCCATGGGGGTGCCACTTGAGGTAACACCCCTGCATGCTGCTGGTGTGCTAATCACTCCCCCGAGGTCCGGGGAGAGCGACCACCATAGCCAATCCACAAACCGGAAAACATCTTGGGGGCCACATGATGCTCCACCACACGATCGGGGTGTAACCGGTCCAGGCATGTGGTGAGCCATCGCCCTGTGAGGAGTTCCGCAGAGCTGCAGTTGGTGGGGGTGCATGGGGTCACCTGCTGGCCAAAGAGGAAGGTTGTGAATCGGTGGTCCCAATCTCCCTGCACGATCTGCCACAGCGCATCCTTGGTGGTCCTCACCATCCGCTCTGCCTGCCCATTGGTGGCAGGGTGGAAGGGCATGGGCCTTACGTGCCTGATGAGGTAGCGGCCCATGAAGTGGTGGAACTCGCCAGAGGTGAAGGCCATTCTGTTGTCTGACACCATGGTGTCAGGGATTCCGTGGGTAAAAAAAATTATCTGCAGGGTGCAGATTGCTGCTTGGGACGAATTGGAGGAAACTGGGACTGCCTCTAGCCATTTAGTGTAGGAGTCCACCAGGATGAAGAATATCTGTCCCTGAAAGGGGCCCGCAAAGTCTATGTGGAGCTGGGACCATAGTCATTGGGTGAACTCCCACTGCCTAGACGGAGCCCGGGGCTGCTCCGGACGGGTCTCTTGGCAGGCCTGGCAGCGCTTAATACAGTCCTCAATCTCACTCTCCATGCTGGGCCACCAAATGTAGCTGCAGGCCAGCACTTCATCTGTACAATACCCAGATGTGTTTTATGAAGCACTGCTAGGACTTGCGGGCACAAAAGAGGTGGCACCATGACCTGGCTTTCCCGCAGCAGGCAACCCTTGCGTGCAGACAGTTCATCCCAATGGGAGGAGAATGCCACAAATTCAGGGTTCATGGTTTTTTTAATATATATATATATATTTTTTAATTTTTTTTTTAATT